>NC_062188.1:18811833-18851833 GCF_912470025.1 Vespa velutina | reverse complement strand
AAAAAATAAATAAATAACGAATTTTCCAAATAAAAGCCATACGAGTATGCCATTGAGCATATATATGTCTCTTATCCACGAGTATCGAAAGAAAATAATAGAGAAGCACGTTTAGTTCATTGATTCTTCGCGTATAGGTAACGTATAAGATGTTCTCGCGAAATCGTCGACGAAGAAAAAGACGATAGATTTAGGAAACAATGCTGTCTATTTTTCTTACAGTTTCTCAATGAAATATGACTTCGATTCGTATGCCACGCGATAACTTTATCCTTACTTTCGAGGAAGGTTTATCGGCGCGAGTCGTCGAGACGTCGAACTAGACGAGCGATATTAAAAAATATATCTCAAAGATGTTTTAGGGAACGATATCGACGTTGAGAAAAATCGTGAAATACGAACTACTTTTTAAGATTCTTCTTTTATGTTTCTCCGGTTTAAGATAGCAATGAAGATATATTATATAGTGAAATAAGAAAAATGAGATAGTAGGTAAGTATCAGGATAGGAAGAACATTTTATTGTCGTCGATAAGACGCGAGAAATTTCTTAGCTTTTTGCAAGAAAAACGTGAACTATCGTCCACATACTTCGAATCCCTTGTAAAATGGTCTTGTAATCCCTTACTCTGCGAGTCCTGCAAATGCGCACTGTACTTAGCACTTAAAGCACGAAGCAAGCTAATTTAAATTCGTATTTAGATAATCAACATCCTGTATTTCTCTGGTCTACTTTTGTGGAAATGTTCAACGTACCAAAATTGTAATCGGCCTTTGTGCATTCAACTATTTATTCATTAGGATTCAGCAAACTTTCCTTAATGCTGGCACACACGTGGCCGCGATGATAATTGTTATTTCAAACGGTATTACGTCAAAGCGTAAAATCGTGTTGATGCTTTTGAAAATGTATTATATAGTTAAACGACTTGGCTAACGTCGATCGATTACCGACCAACTAAATCGATGTGAATACGCTTAGCTACGTTAAATTAATCGCCGTTCGTGATCATGCACGATTTCGCGGCAAATTCCTGTCGCGTGATAAAACGCAGTTGTTTTCTACAACCAGAAATACATATCGTTCAACGATATTTACCGTACCAGTTTTACGTATCTACGTTTCTATGATATTATTTATGTGATATAATTTTAAGTCAAGATCAATGATCATTAATATTTGATTTCATCGAAAAAAAAGGAAAAAAAAAAAAAAAAGAGAGAAAAAGAATCAAATTTATTCGCAATAATGGTCACAAAAGGACGAAATTCGAAATCGAAAACCTAGAATATTTTTATTTCGTTCTTTTTTTTTTCTTTTCTTTTTTTTTCTTTTTTCTCTCCTTTTTATCCTACGCCCGTTGGATATCGTTGTAGCTATCAAAACGATGGCAAAATATAGGTTGTCGAAACGGGCATGATTCTACGTTGCACGACGCAACTAACGATACTCCTCGTATTCACGAATATTCAAAGGTTCGAAAGCAAACGTGATCTTTCTAAAAACTATGTTGTCCTATAGAAACGTAATACTCGAGCGATACTCGATAGTTCGTATAGTTTCAAATACATATGGCCGATCTATATTAATATTTTCTCACTCGTCTTCTCGAATTTCCTATTTAATGTTTTCTCATATATATGATAATAATTGGATCATTTGCATTGTTAACCGTACTTATATATATATATACTTTTTTATAAAAGATCAATATCCTTTGTTACGTTAACTTATTAAAAGGGAAGATTATCGCTTTATGCCTGTCGATTTATATTTCCTCGAAATCAGATGCCTCGTTCACGCTATCCCCGGAATGTTTTAATTAAATATGGCCGCACGCATTATCCCTTTTACCTTCCTCCAAACGTATTCTTACTCCCTTTGTAACGAATGATTACATTCGCAGCAAATTACCTGTCTCTGAATGAGAGTCTTAATCGATAGGCGAGCAAAAGGAAAGAAGGAAGGAAGGAAGGAAGGAAGGAAGGAAGGAAGGAAGGAAGGAAGGTAGGTAGGTAGGAATGATGAAAAAGATTGGAACGAACGAGCGAGTGAGTTCAAGTAAAATTGAAAAGAGAGTCCGCTTACGAAAATTTTCTGTCCCAACGTGACGTTCTAATTCTCTCTTGAAATCTGTCGGTGACAGCGGCTTTACCAGTTTCAAAAACGACCAGCAAAACAAATTCGTTCGATCGTGAAAACGCATCGTTTTACCTCGACGCGTTTTCGATTCACCTTCTACTTCGTCGACCGTAATGGACTTTCTGTTTTTCTACAAAAGCCTTCGGTAATTTTTATTTCCTTGACGTAATATCTCATATCTACGTATATTAATATGTACATTGCGTATATATCTGTATAGATGTAATTCGTTTTTGAAATAATACATGTTCTTCATTATCGAATTGTTCGTAAAAATCGAAAGTCGATAACAAATCTTCGTATCTTTCTCTCTTTCGTTCTTATATTTGTGCATTATAAGTGAAACGTGTCAGCGATGATCGGACGGCCAACATGGTCCGACGTTATTCCTTGTGACACTACTTGAAGAACGATCTAAGCGGATTACGTGACTTGCTAAGGGCTTGTTATCACATCGGTGTTACGCACGTGCAAGAAAGTGCGTGCACAAGTTTAAAGCTAGGGAACGATGTTAAGTACACTCACACAATGTTGCTTAATGAGCAAGCTTTTATCGTCCGGTTTTATCGTCGACACTTGCCTCTCGTACTACAGCTTTTACACGCTTATTTCTTGCTCCTTTTTCTCCCTATTTCTCCCTCTCTCTCTCTCTCTATCTCTCTCTATCTCTCTCCTCCCCTCTCTCTCTCTCTCTCTCTCTCTATCTCTCTCTATCTCTCTCCTCCCCTCTCTCTCTCTCTCTCTCTCTCTCTTTTTTTCTCCCTCCCTCTCTCTTTCTCTTTCTGTCTAGCAGCTTAGCGAAGGAAAGATAAAGTTTTGTAATCACGATTAACACCTATTTTACCACGTCATCTCTTCTAGAAAGTGTTCTCACCTTCGACACGGCCCGTACATTTTCTCACACCTTAATACCTTTAGTCGTCTGTTATCGCCGAAGAACCGCCGAGAGCTGCGGAATCGGCTTTGGCTTTGTATATTTTTGTATTTTTCTTTTGAATGCCTCTATGGAAAGAGGAGTCAACGTGAGAGAGCTAGAGCCCTGCGAGGTATAGCTTACAAAACGGTAAGTGGCATCTGTAGCTTGCGAATTTGTTCGGCTGGAAATAACGCTTTAAAAGGAACGAGGAAAGGTAGAAAGAGCGATAACAAGAAAGTGGTAAATGCTTGAAAAGAGAGAGAAAGAGGAAAATAGGGAGAGAGAGAGAGAGAGAGGGAGGGAGAGAGGGAGAGAGAGAGAGAGAGAGAGAAAGAGAGAGAGAACAAGTACTTCTAGGTAAATCGTCGGCACTTGCTTGCGCGTTTTGTTAACGCAACTCGACACGTCTTAAACGTGGAACACCAGACACAAAGTGGAATTTACTCGACCGTGCAGTTACGGCTCGTTTGCCTCGCCGCGTACTATTCTCTAGTATTATTTCGCATAAAAACTTGCAGGTGCAACGAATTCGAACGTACGCGTTTAACGTTTAGATAACGTATACGTATACACAGAGTGCCTTTAACCTTCGTACAATCCTCTTTCTAATTTCGAGCGAAACCCTTCACGGTTTCACATTTTCTACTTAGTGTACCCGCCCGTCTAAGCGGAATTCTTCTTTCCATTGTGTATCTTTGCGATGAATCTCTAAATTAGGCTTCTTTATGAAAACTTTAAAGAGCATACCCCGGTAAGCGTTACTGAAAATTACCTAGAGTTCAGTAAAGAAGAAGAAGAAGCCGTTTAGAGGTAGAAACCTGTTTGGAAAAGGAAAGGGAACGTAAAGGATGACTCTTCTACAATGCTTAATTACAAACTAGAAGGTATCTTCATTGTAGAACTCGGTATAACATATTCTCTATATGACTGTTCATGACAAGTTTACTTTCTAGTAAACTCGACAGAGTATATGAAATAAAATATTTTCTTTTTTTTTTTTTTTTTTTTACACGTGATAGTAATAATTAACGAAAGAGCAAAATTCTCGGGACGTGAGAACGAATAGTCGTAAGTAGTAAAGGTCGTTTAATAGGCGGACGCGTTACAAACCTTTTTTCATTTACATCGATGCATCCGAGTTAGAGAATAATATATAAAGATGAAATAGGAAGATTAAGAAATGATACAACGAGTGCCGAAATAATTGTCTCGTTTGTTAGATACGATAGAGAAGGAGGGAGGAGGGGTAGAAGAAAGAAAAAGAAGTGGAAGAAGTAGAAGAAGAAGAAGAAGAAGAAGAAGAAGAAGAAGAGGAGGCGGAGGAAAAAGGAGGAGGAGTTAGAGGGAGGATGGAAAAGATATAAGGACGATGCAAAGGTCGAGTATTCGAGAGAAACTCGCGCTGGATAGGCGCTTTGCGTATCGCTAAAGTGAAGTGGGAAGCCTCTGAAGTTGAAAACGCAGAAGTGCCTACACGAGAGAGAGAGAGAGAGAGAGAGAGAGAGAGAGAGAGAGAGAGAAAGAGAGAAAGAGAGAAAAAGAGAAAAGTGGACGAGCGAAGGGAGGTAGAGCGTTGGATGCGTGGTATAGTGAAACGACGAGGAATAGGAAGAAGAAGAAGAAGGAGGAGGATGGGAATATTACATATGGATGCTTGTACGTATCATAGCTGGAGATGCATACTCGAGCATGCGTGTTTGTGTATATACGAGACCCATACACGTATAAAGACGAAGTTGGAGAGAGAGAGAGAGAGAGGGAGAGAGAGAGAGAGAGAGAGAGAGAGAGAGAGAGATAGAGGGAGAGAGGCAAGACGTAGGAGAAAGGAGGTGCGGACGATGCTAGTGGCTGCGACGCTGGAGCAAAAGGAGGATGGGAAAGGGAGCGTAGGAGTAGTGGGGAGGGAAGAAGAGTCGAAGAGAGGAGAGGGGTGAGTGGGAAGGAGGGGAGCAGGGAGGGAGGGTGGAGTCAGAGTGTTTGCTTAGCCGGGGCACGAACCCCGTAAATAGAATCCCATTAAAGCCTTGACGCGCTACCGTGCGTCCTCCTCTCGACGTACACAGACGGACCAACGGACGCATACAGACAGACTAACGGACGTACACACACACAGATAGTAAAGGTATAGATGAGGGAACAGCAGCACGTTCGTCGGTGGGTGGAAAAGCACAGGGTTGCTGGTATACCTACCTACCTACCTACCTACCTACCTATCTACCTATCTACCTACCTACCTATCTACCTATCTACCTACCTGCCCGCCTGCCTGTCTGCCTGCCTGCACACGAACTCTATGCTCGTGTACGCGCAACCTGGTGCAGGAGGTCGGCCAGCTAACAGAGAATGAGAACGGAGGAATATCTCCGACTAGCTCGAAGCAACGAGCTTTCGACCCACAAGGGAAAGAGAGAGAGAGAGAGAGAGAGAGAGAGAGAGAGAGAGAGAGAGAGCGGGTGGACTACTGCCGAATCATGGATCTCTTTCTTGTGCAACCTTTCGTTTCTTCCATTTCTACTTTACTTTCTACTTCTCTTCTTCCTCTTCTTCTTCTTCTTCTTCTTCTTCTTCTTCTTCTTCTTCTCTTTCTATTTCTTTCTTTCTCCTTTACCTCCTTCATTTTTCTTTCTCCAAGAAAGAACGTTCCCGCGAGAAATGCTTTTCTAAGAAGGAGAATTTGTGCCCATTATTCGTCGAAAATATGTTTTCCCGGCGGGTAATGAAAACTTTTATCGTTATCGCACTTATCTTCCCGCAACCGTCCGCCCATGAGACAGTGATCACGTTATATATTAATTTCCGTTGTCACTTTCATAGACCATGCTGTTAACTAGAAGTTAACTACGTAGAAAACGTGATGAGTATTTGGAAGGAGAAAGAAAGAAAAAAAAACTATTCTTTGGATTTTTCCTCAATGATTGAACGTGACGATATTACGGTCCACGTGTAAACGAGTGTGAATATATTTTAATTTAAATTAAACAAAATTTTCAACATCGAATGAAATTTTCCTAAAGGAAAGAATTTTCTCTTTCTCTCTTTCTCTCTCTCTCTCTCTCTCTCTCTCTCTCGTATTAGGAAAATGCAATTCCACGTCGATTTCCAATGTGTGAACAAGCACAGTAGTAGTTCGAGGTTCTGGTCTGGTCGCTAGGAAATGGAGAATGGAGTGGTGCGTGTAAGTGTGCACGTGTACGCTCGTGAAAATTGATCGATCGTCGTAGGATTTGCACGGCGACAGCAGCCTGTGAAATTTAGCTCGCTTTTCTTGAAGTTACGGATAATAGAATGTACCACGTCGAGTCGTCGTAGATAGTTAATTAGTTGTAACTGTGTGATGTTTACGTTACCTCTATATGCTTAACTATCTCACTGCGCACTTTAACTCTGGATACGAAGTGCTACTCACTATTTCGCTATACTACTACTCGTTACCGTGTGGAGAACAATGTTTGGAATAATTCTATCAACGTAAGAGACGTTAAGTTAAGTCATTTATCAAGTTTTACAATGAACGTATCTCTTTAAATAATAATTTATTATTTCACATAAAAACTAATATATATGTATATGTATATATATATATATATATGGATGTGTGTGATTCTTTATATTAGTAAGAGCGAGTATGTTGGTTTCACCTTCGTAAATGCGTTCAATGTATATTACAACTGGAAAAATAATTTTTAAAGATTATTCCATCAACGATTTTCCCGGCTACTTGGAAAACGCTCACGGATAGTCTCGCACGTTCCACTTTTCTACCAGTTATGGTAGAGAGAGGAAAAAGAAGTGGACGTGGCCACGTGCCATCTACGGGAGCTTAATAAGCGAGAGCTATAACGACTCGTTGCTTATCATCGTAAAAACTATGTGGATATAAGGTACTCGCCTGGCCAGCATTCCGCTGTCTTCTAATTATTCTATCATCCTCCGCATGATCGTTCGCTAACAACTTTTTTTTTTTTTTTTTTTTTTTTTTTTTTTTTTTTATATATTTGATAAACAAACAATCTATTATCTTTGCAGAGATATATATATATATATATATATATATATATATATATGTATGTATGTATGTATGTATGTATGTATTAAAATTTAACTTAAAAAAAAAAAAGTAGAGTAAATAATATTATTAAATAAGAATTATTAAACAAGATTTTTAAAACTCTTTAATTTTTAATATTTTTTCTTTCTTATCGTTATCTTATTTAAATACGACAACCATGGTCCTTATCAAAATGGTCGTCCATGAAAATGAAGAATATTATTCTTAAGGAAAGTTATATTAAAGCAGATAGAGTAGGAGATTGCAAGAGAGAGAGAGAGAGAGAGAGAGAAAGAGAGAAAGGGTAGACATACCGTTGCAGGGAACGCATTAAATAATGCACGCTTCTTACCCTGCTAATATTTCAAACCTACGGGAAGCCGTCGAGTATGAGACTGAAATTTCGCATTATGTATGAACCTAAAGTCGCCTTCTCCCTTTCCATTCTAAGAACGTGAGACAACAGTTACGATGGTTTGCTCTTTCGTCGACCAGAAATACCAACAAGTTTGTTAGCCGATAACTTTTCAAATAACACGCGTCGATTTTTCGTTTTCTTAGGTATTTTACTTCACCGTAAAGTTTCACTTTCCATTCGTTAAAGAAATTCAGTTGATCTTAGGTAAGTTATTCGGTAAGCCACGAGGAGGAACGATAAGTTAGGTATTCCAGACGGACAATAGCGTTTATACGAGCAGGAAATTGTCGATTTACAATCATACGTACGAGCCAAAGAGTCAGGAATGAAATAGGTAGAAGAAGCTGTTCTGGCAAGGAACCCATTGAACTTTAGTGCCAAATCGAATCTTACCTAGGATAGAAGAAAAAGAAGTAAAAAGAAACGAGAGAGAGAGAGAGAGAGAGAGAGAGAGAGAGAAAGATAAAATAAAAAGAAATCGTACGTATGTATATCTATGTGTGTGTGCATTTCACATTGAACGAAGAAACGAAGAAAGAACATAAATACGATGGAGAGAAGGAAACAAGAAAAAAGAAAAAAGAAAAAACGAGATTTCGCGAACGTGTGAGTGTATTTTCTTTCTTAGCAGTGAAAACCTGACCGTCTGAGAGTAGAGTAGTAGGAAGTTGGCATAAGAAGAAGGTGGGGAAAGGGATGATAGAAAGGGGTAAATGTCACGAAAGACAAAGGGGTAGTAGCTTAGGAGTTTCGAGAGTAACGACAATGATGTGCAAGGAACCGTAAAGGTCCTGGCAACTTCGAAGCCCTTTTCCCAATCAGCTTTCGATGGAAATTTGGCTTCGATATGGTTCGATGTTCTTCGACCGTTAAACTTGTCTCTATGCGATCGACATATCGAAAATGGGATTATCTAATAAAGCCTATCGTGTATACGTTAAAATCACGAATAAATATATATATCAGGAAAATAATATATATATATATATATTTTTAATTAATTTCTTCCATTTCGAAACAATTCATATATCGGAGAAATCAAAATATACATCGTTGTTTCGTATAATCGTTGTTGTTTGTATCTTCGTTGGTTCGATAAGAACCATCTTATTTCACTTGTTTAGAGAAAACAAAGGATTCAAAGGAAGGAGCAAAACGGACGGGATATCGATCATCCTACATCTCCGAGTCATCTTCTAGCGATCATTAAGAACAAGAGAGAAAGAGAGAGCGAGAGAAGCAACGCGTCGACACGTTTCATGCGCCAAACATTTTGCGGTCGGAGAAATTCAGTTCGTGGTGGAAGCAATGGCGCGTTTGGCGTTGCAGATCCCTATTCAAATAACGTCGTAGGAAAAAAGAGGAGCGAATGTTTGCTCGTTGATCAAACCTCCCGTAGTTAATGAATTGTAAACAGTCTCTCGAGGCCCTTTTCCTTCCTCTTCCTTCTTTTCTTTCCTTCTAACTTCCTTCCTTTTTTTTCCCTTATTTTCTTCTTTTTTACCCCACCCGAGTACCTCTCCCTCCCCCCGTTTTTTTTTCCTTTGCTTTTCTTCTCTTCTCTTCTCTTCTCTTTTTTAGTTTCTTTTCTTTTTCTTTTTCTTCTTTTTATCTTTAGAACGCCTCGGCTCGACTCAACTCGAGCGAGCGCGAGCGCGCGGACGATAAAGTTCGAGATTGCGCTCGTCGGCGTTCCTTTGCTCGGAATTAATGAGAAACCCGACGAAGAATGGCGACTTCTATCGATGCCCGACAACGTTTGCTCGCGTGAACAGACCTCGAAAAAAAAAGAAAAGATTGCTTTTTGGTAGTTACTCTTACGATCTTATCAACATCGTATATCGATAATGTTGCTAAATCGTTGTCCTTTTATCGACAATTATTTTAACTTAAATGATATTTAGATTCATTTAGAGGTGTCACCTTTATGATGGTTAATGAAACGACGATTGAATATTAATATTGCGAATAAAGACACGTCAATTTTTACATCGTATCGATGAAACGAAATTCTTCCATTTAAATTCGCATAAATGAGAATTTTTCTATCTTTCTATCGATTCTACCATGATCGTGGGATACTTTAATATCCCGTATCATTTGATTTAATTAAACGAGACGATGTTTATTATCCAAACTATACCCTTTAAATCAGTGGTTAGTAAAAAAAAAAAAAAAAAAAAAAAAAAAAAAAAAAAAAAAAAAAAAAATAGAGGAAAGAAAAAAAAGGAAAAAAAAAACTTAAGAGCGATAATATCGTTGTAATTTATAAAATATTAATTCCTTGAATATTTCAACGAGAGAAGAAGAAAAGAGAGAGAAAGAGAAAGAGAGAGAGAGAGAGAGAGAGAGAGAATAACGAAAAAAAAAATGGCAAAAAAGTAATAATAATAATAGAGAAAGGAAAAAAAAAAAGAAAAAAAGAAATCGAAGAAGAACTGCCGTCTTTTGCTGTTACCATTTTCGTATCCGATTCCATGGGCAAAGCTAAAAGCCGGATGAGATGAAGAAAAAGTACAAATTTCCGATAAGAACCGACTGTTACGTTCCGACTGTCGGTAACGTCGACAGGACAAATCAGGAAAGAAATAAAATTACGAGCGGTATTCGTGTAAAAAGCGCGACTTCGCTTGTGAAGTAGAAAGAAAAAGGACGAAGCAAAGAAGTTGTCGAAGTTGAATCGACGTGAATAGTGCAGGTGCACTTTGCATCGACGATGTTCCACGATTAAATTGGCCATTTCTCATTCAATCTCCTTTAATGGAATTAAATAATTTTTCGCGTTCGTCGATTCTACATAGGTAGGTGTCTATGTACCGTCTTTCCTTCCCTTTTCATTTCTTTTTCTTTTCTCTATTTTTACAATGATTATTTGAAAAATCGGAAAGAGTTAAAAAAAAAAAAAAAAAAAAAAAAAGAAAAAAAAAGAAAGAAGAAAAAAGAAATAACGACTCTTGTGTTAAGAAATAGAAGATGGGATCAATGAATTATATGCGCGTACTAACTATGCGCGAATTAATTCATTCAGTTCCAATCAAATAAGTTGAATGAAACGAAAATCGACGAAAAAGATGTTATCTCTCTCCGTCTCTTTTTTCTTTTTTTTTTTTTCTTTTTTTTTTTTTTTTTAAAGCTGTTATTACCGTACGATTATTTTACAATTTTCCGATAATAAGAATCCAAAACGTTATAAATCGATTTTCTCAAATGGATTACCTGTAATTATTATACATATTATATCGTTTCATAAAATGGCATTAAATTTTACAATAGGTTTTCTTCGTTCGGAATTAACGTGTTCTATCTTAAAATCTTTAATTTAGTTTATGTGGAAAACTAACGTAGTAATGGTATAAGACGTTCCTTATTTTCGTCTTTACAAATAGATTTCTGTTTCGCGTGTGAGAAAAGACGTTGTGGATAAGGATCGAAACGATCAAGTTAGAAAAAGGTTTTGTTACTAGAGTCAGTCGTAATCGCATAGATATAACTATGGTTTTTCTTTCTTTTTTTGGATCGGAAGAACATGGAAGAAAAGAGAAAGAGAGAGAGAGAGAGAGAGAGAGAAATCGTAAGTCATAGATAGAAAAAAAAAATAATGAAGATAAAAAAAGAGAGAATGAGAGAGAATGAAAGAAACGAATAGAACTTAAATACGTCAGAGAGTCTACAACGATATACTCGCTACTGTTACTAGATTATAATAGAATGCATTTGAGAGCAAACACGAGAATCTATCTTTCTGTGGATATTAATGGAGCAAGATATTGCTCTCACACCGATATATTCACCGTCGGTTCCACCAATATATAATACAATGCTAGGTATTATTAATGTCGTAGTAAGACAAAAACACTGGTATCAGAGTGTCGTAGATAGAAGTACGTATTATCTATCTTAAAGGTAACTATATCTAAGAAGAATAAGAAAAAGTTTATGGTTATACCCTGTAATGGTCGTTATCGGTTACACTCATTATTTCTCTTTTATCTTGTTAAACGTTGTAACCCTTTTGAAAATCTTCTTAAGGACTTTTAAGATTCACCGTAGATTCGTGTTACCAAAACGTTTGGTCAATTCTTATATATATATATATATCGGAAATTTAAAGATTTAGCTTGTTATTTACTTAGTCGTTTACTTTTTCCCTAATGTCCAGTATCTTGAAATTGATGGACTTTCAGTACTTTCTGATATTTAAGAAGATCAAAGAGGCACTCCTCTCTCTCTCTCTCTCTCTTTCTTTTCTATCACTATTTTCATCTTTCCTTTCGTAAGTTCAATTGTATGGCTTAAAGGAATCGATCGTGCTGGTAAACGGTTCGTGAGCATCGCGATGATCGCCGACATTAGAACGGTGATTGGAGGATAAATCGAATCGGGAGTTACAAGTTGTTCAATTTCTACGTAATATCTTGAGAAGGATTATCTCGTGCTAGGTGATACCGAGCATGGTTCCCTCTTCGACGAGTCATTCGCTTTGCAGTCGAGCGAGTTAACTTTAAAGCCTGTTTTCCCTGCGAGTTAAGCACAATGGGAACGGAGCACTCGCATTCTCCAGAGGCAATTTGTCATCGCCGCTATTTAGAGTCCCACGGCAGGCATAATACGGAATAATATCCTTGTAGGTAAAGCGTGAAAGGCCAACATATTCGGGGAGTTTATGAGCTCCTCTCACGAGAGTACCTGGCTCTTTCATTGTGAAAAGAGTCCATGAAAATCTTTATTAAAACTTATCAGTTCGAAATATACAGAGATATAATAATAATAATAATAATAATAATAATAATATATATATATCGTTTAATTTTCCATGGAACGATTTGAAGAAAATGAAAATAAAGATAATATAAGAACAAAAAAACAGAAAAAGAAAAAGAAAAAGAGTATGTATACGTAAGAGCTCTCGTTACATTTTCTCGTTAAACGATAAAATAAAACAGGATTTATAAAGGTATCGTTTGAAAGCACCCTTGTGATACTATTCTACAATTCTACACGATGTTGAACGAAATTATTGTGCAGAAGAATCGAGTGGTATTGGATAGAAAACTAAATACGTAGTATCTCGAAAGTATACTCAAGAAGCGAGTACCAAAGGGAAGGGCGTTTGTTCGAGAAGAGATCCTGTAGAAGGGCTTTCAAGATGATCCCAACCGCAGTGGTACTATTCGGTTTTATCGGTACCGTCAAAAAGGGATAAAATTCTATCGTCGAGTTGGTATCCCCGAATAGCGAAAGAAAAAAAGAGAGAGAGAGAGAGAGAGAGAGAGAGAGAGAGAGAGAGAGAGTGAGAGAGAGAGAGGAAGAGAGAAAAAAAGAAAAAAATAGAAAGGAAGGAAGAAAGGAAGGAAGGAAGAAAGAAGGAAAAGACGTCAATTTCGCAATGGGAAGACTTCTTTCCATGGTGGTTAACATTTTCGCGAGTAACTTCAATGAGAAGACGAGCCGTAAATGTTATTCTAGAGTTTTTATCTATGAAAAACCGTAAGATTTTGGTTAACCCCAAAGCTATGGATAAAGAGGATGAAGGAAAGGGGAGGGGGCAAAGAGGAAGAGGAGGAGAAGGAGGAGGAGGGGAGGGTTAGAGTTCTAGGGGCTAAGGTGGTAGGGGTTGAACGTACTTAAGAGCTTAAAGGTAGGAAGACGGGGAGGTAAGGGAGTAAGGGTTGGAAAGAGACGATCGCTCTTACGTCCTATTAATTTCTCATCCAATCTGTAGTCGAAGCCTGATTCGAGGGTTCCTTTCCTTCTTCGAGAGATCGCCAACAGAGATAGAAGAAAATCTTGGTTCTCCTACGACTGAAAGACTCGTGGCGCGCACGAAGGAGCGAAGTCCGCAATGAATCCGTGGAATGCCTTCTGCAGATTAGAATCAAGCACCGGAACCGAAGAATCAGGACGGGGGATTAATTTACGACGACTCGTTGAAATAGATCTCGAGATTTATCGAAGGAAGGATGACTTCCTTCTCTTTCTGTCTCTTTCTCTCTCTCTCACACATACACACACACACACACACACACTCCTTCTCTCTCTCTCTCTCTCTCACACTCTATCTATCTATTTATCTGTCTATCTATCTATCTATCTATCTCTCTCTCTCTCTCTCTTTCTCTCTCTTTTACGCTCATTATTACGTCACGCTCGAGTTCTCGGCACTTCGCGATCGTCCAAGCTCGAGGACTTTCCGATTATCTTTCTTTCATTCTTTCTTTCTTTCTTTCTTTCTTTCTTTCTTTCTTTCATTCCTTCTTCTTTTCTCCCTTCTATACAGTTTTCTTCATCGACCCTTCTTCCTTCCTCTTTTCGTCATCTTCACTTTTCTCTCTTACTTCTCTTCCTCTCTCTCTCTCTCTCTCTCTCTCTCTCTCTCTCTCACTGTCTTTCTTTCACTTTCTTTCCTATCGTAATTTCAACTCTTGGCTAACGAGTCGTGGATCTCGTCATCGTCTTTTTCAAACGAGCCGCCTCTAGACGTTCTCCATTTTCAAGTACGCCGACTACTTGAGAATTTCTCGCGATAGTATTTCTTTCATCCCTTCTTCTCGAAGTAACACGAAATACTACCTCGAAGATGTTCCATGACTCTCTAGTGTTTCGGGCGACGACGAGACGTTGCGTTAAATGAATTGAAGACAGCCCATTAAGAACTTCTTGTTCTATTTGTAGCTTATCAACGGGTAAGACGTAACATTCTCTTGAATAACGTTCTCTTGAAATTCGAATTTTCTTTTAACAGTAACAAGAGAATAGATTGGCGGAATATACAATGTTAAAGAATAGTTCAAAAGTCTTTTCTTCTTTTTTTATATTTTACCGTATTTCTTTTTGTTTATCTGTCTCTCTCTCTCTCTCTCTCTCTCTCTCTCTCTCTTTCTTTTGTAATTTCGATCCTCTTTAACAAGGCATTATCGTTGTTGTCGTCTTTGTCGTCGAACTCCAAAGAACATGGTTCGTTTAATACTGAACGGCGCAATCTAGTCAATCGAGACTCCATTTCAGTCGAAACTTCTAATTTATCTCTCTCTCTCTCATCTATCTGAGGCGATACGAACGAGTCTAAAGAATCTTTCGGTTTCTATCGAGACAGCAATCAAATAACCTATCAACGATTATCGATAAGTCCGAAATAACAAGCTTTTCCTCTGTTAAAATGTTTCTAACCATAGAGAGGAATTCTGATAGAACACAAAAATAATTGTAAATTACTGGAATTAAACGAACCAGTTCTACATTCTCGTAATACCAGATTTTGCTCGGTTACGTTTAATAGTTCAAAAGCATGCTTCGTATGTGAGTGTTAATAGGAAAAGATTTTCCAGGACAGAACGTGCTTTCTTCGATATGCGTTTGGCTTAATTCGTTCTATGTATTCCGCATATTTATGCATATATATATATATATATATATATATATATATGCACATTTTAATAAGCTGGACACGGGATATTAAAATCTTAAGATTCGTATGCAAGAAATGTTAAAAGGGGAACGTCGTAAAAAGGAGGTCGTTGCACTTAATTAGTTCTACAGTGGCGAGAGAAACGTTGCGAAATATTCCAGGAGTTATATATATATATATATACACACATACATGTATATATACGTAAGTGTATATATACACACATAGATATATACGTACGAAAATACGTAGCTTATACACGATCGCAAAATGCATTTTGTCCGATGTTAGAAAAATCGAGGGAGTAGTAGCCGGTTATCTCGCACGTTCGATCCTAGAATGATTCTTATACCGGAGCCAATTTAATTTCGTTTTAAACGGTAACAGACGTGGAAAAGATCAACGATAGAGTAGTACAATTTTTCTTTATCTCAAACAGAAAAATATCTTATACCGACGATACGTTTACGCCGAAGTAATTTCCGTATTAGATTACTAATGATTTTAAATCATTCTTTTTGCACACCTGTGTAAACGCATTAACAACGTCGAAAATAATTACGGATTTTATCTCTTTTTTCATATATCGTCTGAAATATTTCGGCCTTGGTTTTGCCTCGTCTAAATTTGTTCTCTTCCTTTTGCGAAGGAAAAAAAAAAAAAAGTAAAAAAAAAAAGAAAAGAAAAGAAAAGCCTCGATTTCATTCGAACGAATAGCTTATACGTGTAAAAGAGAAAGAAATCTTTCTCTCGAATAGAAGATTTTCATCGTCTTCTTTCTACGATTCGCTTTTTCGTAATCTCGACTTCGGCCGTCCCCCCCTACTCTCTTTCTCTCTCTCTCTCTCTCTCCCTGAAACGCGCTAAGTCATCCCTGATTTTGCCGGAGAGTTAAGCGCCCTCTCGACGCGATCTTTTGCCAGTAGAAAGAGGAGAAAGATAGAAAGAAAAGAAGAAGAGGAAGAAGGGCAAAAAAAGATGAAAAAAAAAAAAAGAAAAGAAAAGGAAAAAAAAGGGGTGAGAGTAGTGGGGTAGGGGATATTGCATGGACGTTTCCTCGGAGGATGCGAATTTTCTCGTCTTAAAGATAATCCAGGTGCTTTTTCATAGTGGGGAGGAAGAGAGAAAGAAAAAAAAAAAGCAAAAAGAAAAAAAAGAAGAAAAAGAAAGAAAAAAAAATGAAAAAGAAAGAAATGAAAGAGACTCTCGGAGTACACAAAGTGTATAAGTTCAAAGGGAGAGACAGCTCACGTATGATCTTAGAAATATAATAACGATCGAGAAGGAAGAGATAATCCCTGACGATTTCCAATCGAATACGGAAATAGAGAGAGAGAGAGAGAGAGAGAGAGAGAGAGAAGGGAGAGGAAGAGGAGGGAATCACAACGAGTCAGTAGTTTTCGCGATCGAGTATCGATCGTTCGACGAGGAAAGTGGAAATTGAGCAGAACGTCCCGTTGAAATGTCATTCGTTATCGATAGTTCAGTATGGTCAGAGTGCCGAAGCTTTCCCTAAATTATCCAGGATCTCCCTTCGGGAACAGAAGGCAGAGGGCGAGAAGGTATGGCGAAACTTTCCTGACGAATGGATCGTTCATCCTAAGTGGGGGAAAGGGCTTGGAATCGGAGCAGCCAGCACTGTGTTGGCTATCGCGTGTCGTCAAAGACGTATCGGGGATACCGCCGGTGTAGAATCGTCGAATTAATGACCACAGCATGTGCCTGGCATTAATTATCGAGGGGCAGCTGGACAAGGTGTCGTCGTCGAGTCGTCCAACTCGACAACGCGTGCGTAGATATGCGTGTGCGAGCGCTGATTGGCGTACGAAAGAGAGAAAGAGAAATAGAGATAGATAGATAGATAGATAGATAGATAGATAGATAGATAGATAGAGAAAGAGAGAGAGAGAGAGAGACAGATAGATGGACAGGGTATGTGTATATCTCTCTCTGTGTATGTATGTATATATATATATATATGTGTTTGCGAGTACGAGGGAAGCGTCTGCTTTGCTTTGCTTTGCCGGTATGTCAGTGGGTAACGCCCGGCATGTAAATTGTTCTTCGTGAATGTCGGACCGAAGTCCTCCTCGGCTACGTTACTAACGAGGTTTTGGATGCATCGGCTAAAGCGTGGATTCGCTTGTTGTTGCTCACGAATTTCTTCCTTACATTATCGAAATTCTATAGATAACGAAGAAGAATTATTACGGGTCTTAATTTATCGATCGTAATTTTTATAAAGATAACGTTCGTTCTTTTCTTCTTTTTTTTTCTTTTTTTTTTTTTTCTTTTTTTTTTTTTCCTTCCTTCTTTCATCGAATTGTACTCTCGATCGTACGTCAAATGTTTATTTAAGCGAAAATTTTCTTATATCGAATCCATTACAAAATGTTTCTGCTTAAAGGGGAAAGAAAGTAACGATAGCGTTAACAATGAATATCGTGCATTATTTGAGGCAATAGTAGGACCCGTAGAGTTTGTCCGCGGTTTGAGTTAACATTGGCCGGTAACGCACGCTTCAGTGTAGCGTAGTACATTTGAATCGGTCAACTCGATGTATTGACCTATCGGGTTAAGTGCTTGTCCTGATTAGCAGAAGTTTCCAATATCGTATCTAGAATCGACTGCGTTAATACGAGCAACCGGCGACGTGTAAACGCCCGGGGCATAACGCGGCATAAATAGATAACAATGCGCTAATTAGCCTCAATTAGCTCTTCTCTTTGTTGTATTTTCCATCGTAGTTACGCCTTCCACGTTCGTTCACATTTCTTATTTTTTTTTTTCTTCTTCTTCTTCTTTTCTTTTCTCTTTGTTCACATTTTCGTTTCTTCGTTCGCAATTAACCATTTATCTATGAATGAACTACTTTAAAAATCGATTCTTCCTCAACAGGAAATGAACCATAATGGGATCTTATTTATAAACATCGTATAAATATATAAAATATTCTTATTTAGTTGAGCACATACAATTCTCATATGGGGATTGCTCGGGATCAATCGAAAGAAGAAAATTCTCGATGTAAAAATACAGACATAGACTCGGAGGAAAATCGAAGTAGAAAGATGAAAAGCCAATAACAAGATGGAATAATAATAATAATAATAATAATAATAATAATAATAATAGTAATGAAAAACAGAAAAGAAGAGTACGAAAGAAAGCAAAGCCCGTGAGGGATGGAAGTCGAGACCGTTTAAAATGGATTTCTACGTAATTTGAATAATTGTCAAATGCTGCGTGTTATAACGGGCGCGGATGGATCGTACCTCTCGGAGTCCGTTTCCTTTCTCCCTTTTCCCTCTTTCCCTCTTGTCTCCACTAGTCTGAACCTCTCGCAAGGCAATGCCGAACACGCTTGTCCGCGTGTTTCTCTCATGGCATTTCAAAATCAATTTGTCTTCCGAGAGCAAGAGAGAGAGAGAGAGAGAGAGAGAGAGAGAGAGAGAGAGAGAGAGAGAGAACGAACACGTTTACTTCTCCGTAGCTCAGAACGGTCTCTCCATTCCTTTCAATTTGGCTTGTAAATGTCGTCTGAATATATTTCGAGTCGTCCCAATGGCGCGAGCAGACCGATTCGGTTCCTTCCTTCCTTCCTTCCTTCCTCGTCGTCGTCGTCGTCGTCGTCGTCGTCGTCGTCGTCGTCGTCGTCGTCATCATCGTTTTCGTTTTCGTCCTCGTCCTCGACCTCGACCTCGTCTTCGTCCTCGTCCTCGTCGCGAAAATATATCCCATGTTCTGTATATTTCCACGTATCGACGTCGATAAGAGAAGAGAAGAGAAGAGAAGAGAGATTGGGGGAAGAGTACGCGATGCGAACGGGGTCTCATCCCCTTTGGGGATTTCAATCTCGGTACGGATCGTTCTCGACGGTAAGCTCGCAATGTTCGAGGAACTTTCGAATTCTTAAGGGGATCGCCTCCGGGCCCCCGGTTAGAACAGCCACTTCCGCTGCCGCGAAATCCCTTCTCCATCTTCCTGGCACCTTCCTTCCTTCCCAATCTCCAATCCTCCCGTTCCTTATTCCATCTTCTTTCCTCTTTCTTTCCTCATCGTCTTTCCTTTTCTCTTACTATTTCTTGTACGTCCTAACCCTCCACACCTCTTTCTTCTTTTACTCCTTCTTCTTCTTCTTCTTACACCTTCTTCCTTACTTTGACTTTGAACTTAATGAGAAATAGGTAGAGGAGCTTTTTACAAGGAGAGAAAATTGTTCAAGAGTAGGGTCAACTCTTCGTCTATGAGGGACTATCGTCTGACGAAAACGTAAAGAAACGATAACGACGTTGCCTCTCTCTTTCTCTTTCTCTTTCGAACGAACGAATGAACGAACGAACAAACGAACAAACGAATGAACGAACGAATGAATTCATTTTAGAAATTTTATCAGAATGAAAAGAGAAACCTATCGATGTTTTCATCTCAGAATTCGAAAGATACACTTTAACTTAATTGTTCCTTCCTAACGATTCATTATACCTTTCTCATTTTATAAAACTCTTGTACGAACAACGTTCGATAACTTTTCCTCTCCGTTGTTACGCTTCATGCGCCCTCCTAAATTTTATTGAGTATTATTTCATTTCATTTTGTTCAAACTAAACGTCGATATGTCGGTACTGAATATAAAATAGACATCGAATCTGTTGAAATAATTCCAGTTGATATAACTCGATAACTTATCCTCCTTTCTCCCGATAGTCACTTACCTTTTTTCAACTATACTCGTTTAGATTCTTTCTCGTCGGAAATCGTTCTACGTTAAGAATTATTTTCACTATGTGGTTTTTCATTCTCTCTCTCTCTCTCTCTCTCTCTCTCTCTCTTTCTTTCTCTTTTTTTTTCTTTTTCTCTTCCAACTCTTTTTCGTAGAGAACGTAATCAAAATATCGTTTCGCATCATATTGTATAAGACAAGAAATAAGAACGGGGAGCAGCAGCAACCTTCGCCGCAAGAGAAAAATCTCACCTCCCGTTTTCATTTTTTCGTGGATATCTTTTTCCTTTTCCTTTTCCCTTTTTCTTCTTTTTCTCTTATCTTTATTATTCTTATTTTCTAGTTTTTTCTTTCTTTCTTTCTTTCTTTCTTTCCTTCTTTTTTTCTATTCTTTATAGGAAACGATGAATGCGCTGTAAAAAAAAGTGGCTAAAACTCCGAGGTGACACACGTGACGCCGGTAACGAGCAAACGATGTCTGCTTTTATAACGATCCTTTTTCTTTTTTTCTTTCTTTTTTTTTTTTTTTCCTACCCTTAAAGACACATGAGAAACGTCGTTCTTCTTGGATTATATATTGGAGATTGCTGAACGCCTATTATTCGATGGATTATATCGGATAAGTAACTCGATCGGTCATCGAGTATAATCCATAAGATTACGCAAGGACATATAAAAAAGAAAAGAGAAAAAAAGAAAGGGTGTTAAATTTCTTCCTTGAAAATATCCGATCTCGCCGAATATTCTTCTCTTTATTCTTCATGATTATGATAAAAAAATTTTTTCAAAGGCTAAACTCTTTTTAATATTTATCATCCCATTGTCAAAAGGAAGACGGCATTAGAGAGGTTTCATTAGAAAATTTCAAAGGATTTGATTACTTAAACAACAAAAGGTACGTAATAAAACGGGCAATGGCAGAGTCTAAGTCCATTTTAAGATTTTAATAATAAACGTTTGATTATTTCGTAGATATCCTCACAAAATGTCTTCAAAGATACGACGATAAAACTATTATTTAAATTAATATATATATATATATATATATATATATATATATATATATATATATATATATATATATATATGTACAGAATAATAATAAATTACTTTTCTCTCTCTCTCTCTCTCTTTCTCTTTTTTTATTTCTTTTACTTCGTCTCTTATTCTATATTTATTCTGCCTGTCATTGACGAGTTTAATCTATTATTTATTCGTTCTATACATAGGAAGAAAACGTCTCGCACTCTTTAATAAAACTGTAGTAGGTATTCGTATAGCTATTATAAAGAAAAATATCTCCATTTATTTCGAAGATAAATTATCGTGATATCGAACGGTTCCAGATAATATTCCATCTGTCGAATGTTCGTCTCATTGAATTTTAAACGCGTTTCTATCATCGGAAAAGAGAGCTCGTATCGTTTTACCTGGTTATTAAGAGCGTAGAGATAGGTAACGAAGCAACATAGAACTAAATATACCTTGTCTGTTTACCGAGATGTCTCGATATACTATAATTCTATTGATTCCTTTTTTCAAGCAATAAATTACTGTCACGTCGCTTCATTTTCCGTCGGATTCATTTGGAGTTTTATTCGCGTTCCCGATCGGCCAATTTGTCAATTTTGATCGATATTTTTTTTACATGCCCCGCTAATTCTCCATGACAGTTCTACCGATAAGACAAGGGCATATCGCGAAATTCGTTTTTTCTTTTTGTTCCTTTTTTTTTCCTTTTTTTTTTTCTTTCTTTCTTTTTTCTTTCATATTCGAAATACTCCCCGTACTTCTTTTAACACGCGGAAGAGTTCGTTCTCGTATAAGTCCGTTGGAAAATTAATTAACGCGTTTAAATAACGAATGCTTAATGTATCGTGGCTTGGCTAGTTCATTAGCCAAGTTAATTATTAATTAATTATGCTTTTAACAAAGTGACTCCCGTAGAGATTCTCATAGATAAATGGATGTATTATTAACGGAAATACTTTTTCCGAATCAGTAGATACGATCCAACGATGAGGTTCGTTAGATTATAAACAAGTACGATCGATCATAAATGTCCATCAGGTACTCATTCACGTACTCTTAGAGTTCACGTCATTGCTTAGAGATCGTTCTAATCGCATGATATAATGATTTTTATTGAATGAACAAGTCTACTCCAAGAGAGTTATTAATAAATATCCTCAAGAAGGCGGACTGTAAAAGATGATAAAAAAAAGAAAAAGAAAAAAAAAAAAGTAGAGAAGAAGTAAAAAAAGAAAAAGAGAAGAGAAAAGGAGAAACCGCAGGCGTAGGACTACGAATCGGCTATAAATCAATATATCTTGAAAAGGGTCGATTTGTAGGAAAGAGGGTTTCGATTCGTGCAAGAGAAGGAAGAATAGAAAAGATAGAAAGAAAGCAAGGAAGGAAGGAAGGAAGAAAGGAAGGAAGAAAGGCAGGAACTAAAGGAGGGTTGAAAGAAGATCGAGCATGCAAGGGAAAACGATACCGCAAAAGCCATCCGTCATTTTTCGGTAATAGCTTCGGCATCGAACTACGTAACTGCGATCTCGTCGATCGTCGTCGTTCAAGCCGTCCTCGATTTTTTCGCGATCGACTGAAAAAACAGAAAAAAAGCAAAAGAGAGAGAGAGAGAGAGAGAGATAAAAGAAACGACGATGCCATGTCGCGACGTAGGAAAGTTTCTCCTATATAGTGAAGTAGTAGATAAAGAAAGGGAGAAGAAAAAGAAATTTTCTTTCGTTTGATAGACAGAGAAGGAAAGTGAAATAAAAGGATAAAGGGTAAGAGGGTAAGAACGGTTTTGCGTCTCCTTTGTCAACGAAAAGCAACTAGGAGGCTGTCGATCTTTCTCCCTCTCTCTCTCTCTCTCTCTCTCTCTCTCTCTCTCTCTCTCTTTCTTTCCCTTTTTCTACTCTTCCGGTGTGCTGTTTACGAGATATCTCGTAGACTAGATCGATCGAGTCGGGCGCCAGAAAGACGCGCCACGCAAACTCTCTTCGATGGTTAACCCATTCCGTCGACGACTTTTCGACGTCGTTGTTGTTACCCTTACGAATTAAACCAAACTCTCTCTCCCTCCTCCCTCTCCCTCTCCTTCCCGACCCCTGTTCTCTATCATCATCATCAGGAGATCGCTTCGTCTACTCGGATCTCTTCTCGTCTTTCTTCTCTTCGTCTATGATCACGTTCAGGACTTTGGTTTTCGACGATGCTTCATAGAACGAACGAACTCGGTGATTCGACTTGGCGGAGCAAAAGAAAAAGGAAAGAAAAACAAGAAAAAAACTTATCGTTCTCGACCCTCGATACCACAGTCCAATCTCTCATCGGCCAAGTGATTAATAGCATCGAAAGGAAAGAGGAAACCCCTCGAACGAGGGATAATTTTTATATAGGTTATATACTTGCGAACGTAGGCATGATCTTGTAAAATTAATTTATCGACGTTTTACACGCGTTTAAATATTGCGGATCTTATCCGTTCAACCCATAATCATTTTTTCTCACTCGCGATATATACAAAATTCAAATGCTATTACAGATAGACGCACTAACACGTCGTACTCTTTTAAATCACTCTTCCCTCCCTACCACGGCCAGAAATTATGTTGGTTTGCTCGCATAAAAGCGGCCTCTGCGAAATACACGAAAGCCAACTTCGGTATGTATATGTACCTATGTATATATATATATATTTCAGGCAAATCTCCATACATCATGCGAGTAATATACGTCCGTGTGCGCTCTCACGTGCGAATACTCGCGCGCGACCGTATGCGCGATATCGATTACGGTCGACTCATTTTTTTTTTATTTTCTTTTTTTTATTTTTTATCTTTTATTTTTTATTTTTTTTTTTTTTTGTTTTTTTTTTTGTTTTTTTTTTTAGTAGACTAGGATTATAGTTAGCTTCCCCCGATGCACGTCGCTATCGTTATTATTTCGTGGCATACGTCGAGAATGATTTTTTCTAAATACTTTATAACGCGTCGCCATGAATGAGAAACGAGAGGTATAAATCCGATTGCTAACTAAACTTTTAAAAGGAAGACAGCTCTTTTAAAATCGCTGTTAGACTGACTGCTGATCACTGTCGATTCTACATTCGTTGACACAGGAAGAACCGTCGAGATTAGTTTTTATTTGTATATTTTTCATTCTTTTTTTTTTTTATCTCTCCTTCTGTTATTTCCGCTGTTGTTATTGTTGTTGCTGCTGTTCTTGTTGTTGTTGTTGTTGTTGTTGTTACTGTTGTTGCTATATGTTTTTTTTTCTTCTTTTTTTTTTTTATCCCTCCAAACCATAATCCTCTTATTCGCAACCGCGGATGTGTGCCGCATTAAATCACGCTCACACTGTCGTTCTTCTTTACGACGAAAGCAGCAACCGATATAAACTGCGTTATATCGTTCGACGCACGTCCCTCGATAAATTTACTCCTCCACCCTCCAACCCTCACCTTCGAACGATAAAAGACAAATCTATCTTTCCTTTCTGCTTCATCGTCTTCATGTAATTCCTTTTACAGGATTTTTCTTTTTTCCGTTTGTTTTGTTTTTCATTATTTTGCTTTACTTTTTTTTTTACTTTTTCTTTTTTTTTTTATTTTTTGTATTTATTTATTTATTTCTTTTTTTTTTTTTTTTTTTTTTTTTATAACGGACATAGAGCTTTAAAGGTTGATAACTTCGTACTATTCGCGACGGCACGAGCAACGAAGCAGGAACGTAGAAAGTGCGCGTGAATGCGCCAGCTTTAATCGATTTTATCGAATTTAATTCGTAGAGTTAAATTCGTTCGAATCTCGCTATTGGGAATGTATGGTGTACCGCAACCTCGATTATCCGAACAGAGATTAAGCTTGCCTCTGATTATTCGCATCGCGTGTTTTCGAATTAATAACATCGATAATGGATTTTGCGAAACACTTTTGGTCGATAGATTTTTCGAACAAACCAGAAATTCTATCTTTCAATGTGGGGATAGTAAAACGTGGAGGAAAACATAATGATGAAGCATAGAACGTTTAACGTACTTAAATCGTTTTCTGTTTTTTCTTCTTCTTCTTCTTCTTCTTCTTCTTCTTCTTCTTTCCTCCCCTAATATCGGAGCAGACATTTTTCTTTTTTTTTCTTTTCTCTTGTTTTTTTTTTCCTTGTCTTCGTTCAAAAATGTTTTCCCGACATTATCTACTTTTCATCCATGCCTCCCCTTTATTTTCTTCCTTTGCTTTCAACTGCTTTTACGTTAAGGGTTGCTACGATTCAAATGAGAAAGAATCGAACCCTCGGGGCTCGAAGATTGTAAGGAAGAATGCGGTTTATCGTTTCTCGATTCGCCAAGGCTCCGACGATTGCTTCCGTTACGAACAAAAAAAAAAAAAAAAAGAAACAAAAAAAAAAAACAAAAAAAAATACGACTCGAAGTCCGTTAAATTCAACAAATATATATATATATATATACATTTTTGTTTATTTATTTCTTTCTTTTTTTTCAAAAGAATGAGCAATTTAATACTTAACGAACCGAAGGACGTTTCCGTCAAGGATCAACATATTTCTTATCTTTCATTCAATAGATTTAATAACAATGATAAATGAATCACAAGCCAAGCAAATTGTTAACGTAGATTATTCAAGGTTATTTCAAGATAAATACGACGCGCGTTCGCCAAGTAAAGATTTCGTTCGTTAGTTTAATTTATCTCATTGAAGGTGACGCACGTTCGATCACACATAAATAAGTAATAGAATTTCACTCGTGTTACGTACATACTTAAGTAACGAGTTTAGAAAATATTATTGTATAATATTAATTCGTATTTCGAAGAAAAAAAAGAAAAGAAAAAAAAAAAGAGAAGGAAAGAAAATAGAAAAGGGAAAAGAAAATTTTTCAATTCTTATCAATATTCTATCTCGTTTATATCGTAAACTAGAGAATTTATACGGTCGCGTCTCGAACATGACAAGCACGTACGTACATATATACATACATACATACATACATACATACATACGTACGTACACATACGTGTACGTGAAAGATTCTCACGAACCGGACCACGTCCGAACGTCGGAGATAGGCCAGCTCGAGATGTACGACTCGAATCTCGGCGTACGGTCCATTGGAGCGGGCACCCTTCGAGGTAGAACCGATCGGTTCAATTTATCGTCCTCGGCCACGGCTCGGAACAACAGAAACAATGAAATTCAACTAAGCGAACGGCGAAGAGCAAGGGGTTGAGTATGAAGGTGATAGTGGATAGTAGTGGTGGTATGGTATAGGAGGGTGGAAGAGATCGAAAGCAGGAGGTAGTGGGTAGGAAGGGTTGAGAGCGTCGGTGCCACGGTGGATGCCTCCGTTGGTTCTCTCACGGAGACTCCGCCACGGTTTCGAGGGTCAGCAGGGAAAAATGATAAATGTGGGGGCGCGGCCGTAACAAGCCCTCTCGAGGCGAGCCCCACTTTTTAATTGCTTCGTAGCACCGAACGACCCACCTCCAACCCTTCTCCCCCCTCCCCATCCCCACCTCTACCGTCGGTTTCTCCTAGCACGAGAAACTGAGAGAGAAAGAGAGACAAAGAGAGATAGAGAGAAAGAGAGAGAGAGAGAGAGAGAGAGAGAGAGAGAGAGAGTACTGGACAGGGAGAAGCAAGAAGAGATTTATTGTGTCATTGTTTATCCGCGCGAGCCAGCAGAGCTACGTTTCTCAACGGATTGCTAGTGACATCGGGTATGTGCGATCCAGTTCCACCAGATTTCGAGCTTTTCTTTCGACTGACTGTTCTATCTCTATCTGTCTCTTTCTCTCTTTCTCTTGTTCTTTCTTCCTCTGTTTCCAGTGTCGTGAACGATATCCACTCAACAAAGTGGAATATCTTTTTGTAAAAAATTAATGCTAAGCCAAAAGTGAAACATTTATATCTACTATTGTAGTAGAACATAATGAGACAATAGAATTAGCGTTTCATTCGTAATATGTTTAAATAATGCCGTTGTTGAAGTCAATGAAAGAAGGTTTAGAGATTTGTCGTATTTATGGTCGATCGATAATGTCTGCGAATATTTTAGTCATTTAATTACGATAGAGAAAAAAAATCTTCCCTCGTAGTTTTCCTTTTTTTCCTCACTCTTGATTAATTTCTTTCATTTCTTCTTTTCTTTGTCTCTTCTTTTCTTTTTTTTTCTTTCTCTTTTTTTTTTTTTTCTTTTCTTTTCGGCAGGACTTATTTATCCCACGACGTCAATATCGAGCGTGTCGATCAATATAAAATTTACTTTTCAATCGCCGAAGGACCTACGTTGCACCTTATTAATTTTAATTTCAGAAAATGTTGGATTTATGAAAAATGTATTTCACAGGATGAAGGCAGGTGCTGGTTCAACCCACTTTACCGTAATTGCGTGTAAATATCGTCTTTTCGCGTTTTGTCGTCGAGAAAAGAGTCTATTCAATGTTTAGAACATTTTCTTTGAAATACCTCGAAGAAGACAAGAGCACTTCGCTAACGTTATCATTTTAACGTTTTCATCTGTAGAAAAGAATCAAGAGTAGATAATTACAAAACTGTATTTATACATAAAGAGAAGAAAAATGAAAGAGAGATAAACGAGCGTAATTGCGGTATAATATTATTAATTATATTATTAATTAAAGTACATTCGTACTTTACACTCGTACCTTCATTCTCTCTTATTCTTCTTTATATAAAATTGTGTTAAGTTAAAATTTCGAGCTTTTGTTGAACGTGTCAGAATTCTCGCGGGAGTAAGAACGCAAAATCATAAGAGTCACGTGAGATGAGATCGAGAACGATCACAGAGAATCTACGGGATTGCGTTTACCATTGCGGATAAGCGAGAGATACAGAAGCGACGTCGTAAATCCAAGTACAACTTCTCTAGGTAGGGGTAATCCGAGCCTCGTACGGACGCGGATTCGATACATTATCAAATGGAACGTACACGTAACTTTACACGATCAACAAATGGGTGAAGTAGGTAGAGATTGGGTGAAAGGATGGGAGGCCTGGATGGGTGAGGGTGAAGAGGTTGTGTAGAGGTAAGGGAGTGGTGGGAAACGTCGGAGAAGCTCGTCGCCCAAGTACAACTACTACCTTCCTAGAGTTAATCCAAATCGTCCCGTAGAGGCAAACGCATCATCCAGCGCTATCTTCCTTCTCTCTATTCTCAGTGCCTTTGCCAAAGCTTCGAGGCACCAGGTTCGTGCAATAGCAGTCAACGGTAGCGGAAGCAGTAGCAGCAGCAGCAGTAGCAGAAGCAGCTGCTGTTGCAGTAGTAGTAGTAGTGGTAGTAGTTCTACCGAGCTAGACGGTAGGAAGGCTCAGAAGGGCGAGGACGAAGGGAAGTAGCCGCGGTAATACTCCGCCCACGACAAGGCGTGTTATCGAGCGCGACGCGTACGTCGACCTAACAAGCGCCTCCATTAACGCTACGTTAGACGTGACACGGTGCACGAATTCCGAAACAACAACGATCCCATGGAGAACTCTCGATCGTTAACTTTGCCGTAGGACCTTACTGACGAACGATTCTCGAAGGTTTCTCTCTCTCTCTCTCTCTCTCTCTCTCTCATCGCTTTTTCTTATAGACGATTTTGCATCTCTATTCTCATCGTTCCTCTTCCTATTCCTTCTCCTTCTCCTATTCCTCTTCCTTTCTTAGCTCGATCGCTTCATTTGTAACTTTAGCCAATGTCTTAACTGGCGAACAAACCCCACCTCGCGTTTCTCATCGTTTCATCCAGAGAATCGGTAGGTCCTATTAATTATGCTCAGCGCATTCTCTTGACGTTGTGTGAGCGTCAGGTTCGCGGAGGTTTCTCCGTCGAGGACAATACTATACTAGAAACCGCAACGGTGCAAAGTCAAAATGGCAACGGAGACATAGAGAAACAGAGAGAGAGAGAGAGAGAGAGAGAGAGAGATCATGTTACGTTCGCGTTAAAGGGCTCTAACAGATTCGGCCGTGAAACCACCACGATCGCAAGACACGCACGTAGGACTGTTGTGTCGTAGAGCTAACGGAAGTGGATGAAGCACAAGCGTATCGCTGTCGACGGGACTACGACGTTAACGGCAAGTAGCTAAAGACACGACCACACCGACAAACCGCATCCAACGGGCAACGACGTCGTCGACGAAACGTAGAGACGAGAGGGGTGGTCGAAGAAGGACGACGGCTACGAAGGCTACGACGATGACGACGACTAACGACCAACCTAGGTTGTCCTGGATATACCTGTCGGAACTCCATATCCCCTCTAATTGGCGGAAAATACTGCGGAGATGTCTCCTCTATTTTCGATCTTTAATAGAAGCAAGAATAGAAAAAAGAAAAGAAAAATCGGAGAAGAAAACCGATGAATACTTTTCCATGCGAGAGAGAGAGAGAGAGAGAGAGAGAGAGAGAGAGAGAGCTCCTTCCTTTTGTTTTTTCTTTTCTTTTTTTCTGTTTTTTCTTTCCTTTATCTACTCTTCCGACGAGGGTCCCCTAGGATTTTTATGCCGTATCTTTTTCATAAAGATAAATCGATCGAGAATGCTCTTTCGAACTCTTTGATCGAATTCAATTTGTCGACAATGGTGTTTGCTAGGAATAGGGTGATACCAGTTCGATTAACGATCGTTTCTTCTGGTAGAAAAAGTAGATATAAGGGATATATATATATATATATATATATATATATATATATATATATATACATGTATATGTATATATAAAAGAAAAGTGGTTAGTCACGCCGATGGGGGAAAATGGTAGAATAACAAAATTCGATCGATGTTTGAAGTTCAATCGAGATAGAAAGGTGGAAAAAGAAGTTTCCTTCTGTCAACGTAGGGTAGTAAAATATAACGAGGAACATAGAGCGTTTGTAACTCTTGATAGGAAACTTTCTTATACGAACAGTATACCTATCTATATATCGTATATGTATTAACTTTTTCTTTTAGCATTAAGAAATAATATAGATGCTCTAAAAGAAAGAGTGTTAAATGAAAAAAAAAAAAAAAAAAAAGAAAAAAAAGAAAAGAAAGAGAGAAAGAAAGAGAGGAAAAAAAAGAAGACTAATTATGAGAAAATACAAAAGCTTAGCCTTTAACGAGAGTACAATTCATGGATACTGTTAAAAAGTAATTAACGGATAGGAGGATAAGCTTCTTTAGTCGTTCAACTGTTTTTTAAGTAAGTAAATTCCCTCTCCCTTTGAGACCCTATCTTCGGATAATCCAGTGGCACTTTACTTTGTACCTTCGTAGAAGCTGCGGGCAGACTGGAAACACGTGTTGGAAACATAGCGGATAGCAGTCGAGCGATTATAAGTTCGGAATACGTGAGATAGCACGCGCTCACGTGCTTGCGTGTAAGATTATCAAATATGAGAGAGAAAGAGAGAGGGGGAGAGAGAGAGAGAGAGAGAGAGAGAAAGACAGAGAAAAAAATAGAGAGAGGGGGGAGTAGTGAGAGAGAGAGAGAGAGAGAGAGAGAAGTGAAAGAAGGTAATAGGAGAGAAGCAGAGAAAGAGAGAGAAAGAGAGAGAGAGAGAGAGAAAAGGAAACTTTGTTAATGCCGTGAACAACGCGAAGCGGAACGGTTGAAAAGTACAAAGAACGTGAATTAGGAACGGAATTTTAAGGGAGGCTAGACTAATTAGAGGAGAGTCCGCTTAATTGAAATCAAGAGAATGAGGTCAGAGATGAAATCGAGGTTGAGATTCGCAATCGAGAGGAATATTTGCATTAAGAAATGTTAAAGGAAAGAATGGTCAAATTGTTTGAAATAGGAGAGACGAATAAACGTATAGGAGAAAATATAAACGTGAATATGAGAATAGCAAAGGAAGCGAGAGGGAGAAGAAAAGAATGAGAAGAATTTTCTTTTCTTTTTTTTTTCTTTTCTTTCTCTCTCTCTCTCTCTCTCTCTCTCTCTCTTTTTTAGTCAGAGATACATATACACACATACATATATTCTTGTCAGGTGGTTTGTGCCGTATAATGGTGAACGTTGCGAAAGCAACAGACACCGTCTACGAGCGGGTAACTTGTACGTGTAGTAGATATGTACCATTCAGGGCTTTCGCGGCTTTGATACGTCTCAGACCGCCCTTTTCCTGTAACCATTCCTTCGAGCGAGAGCCAGTCTAAAAAGCCACGTCGTCGTACCTTTTTATCCGACGCGACGTCGCCGTCGCCGACGTCGTTGCCTTCGCCTTCTCCTTAACTTTCGCCGTCACCGTCACCGTCACCGTCACCGTCACCGTCACCGTCACCGTCACCGTCACCGTCACCGTTGGCATCGTATGCCGTTCTCGATCCTCACCTTTGCTACTGTCTTCTATTTTCCTGTTGTCGAATAAGCGCGTGCGCATTCCTAGTAATCGCATTGATTTCCTTTTATATCATTCGAATTGAAGATTTACAAAAAAACTCGAAAATGTGCAAACGAGAAAGAGAGAGAGAGAGAGAGAGAGAGAGAGAAAGCAAATAATTGACGTTTGTCCTTCCCTAAGATTGAATGATTAATCGTATTGTATCGTAGATACCATGGATTATGATCATGCGATAAGATAAAGTAAGAGATAAAGAAGGATTATTAAAGATTTTCAGAAAGAGAAAATCTATTAATCTAGGAAAGATAAAATAGAAGGCTCGATTAACGAAATAAACGATTTTTTTTTTTTTTTTTCATTCGAACACAGATACAATCGAAAGCGATTCAATTATCCACGTTCTAATCGATCGATCCTTCCGTTCGGGATAGGAAGTAATTAAATCGAAGAAGGGTATGCTCTTTTAATTTTTCTACGTGTTAGGTCTCTTAAAAGGGACCAAGGACGAAAGGGACAGAAGTATAAGACATTTGTTTCGTGGCAGAAGCGTGCCACGATCATCGTACTACCATCGTATCACCACGAAGTTACTACCATTCTCTCTCTCTCTCTCTCTCTCTCTCTCTTTATGTGTGTCTCTTTAGTTTCCCCGCCCTTATCTCGTACGTATAAATCTCTGGCCCGCGATCCTATCGACGGGATATCGCTCCCCGAAGGCGGCTTAAGACGCTTACCGAGAAGCTTTCGAGACGACTACGCGCACCTTAAGCCAGAACCATCCCAATCCCAAACGCGATATCAATTGGCATTCATTGACAACAATTTAATCCAAAGACACAAGAGTCTTTTCTTTTCTTTTCCTTTCTTTTCTTTCTTCTTACAAGTTTGACCTTGTTTATCGATCATAAAGTCTAATTGAACGTAGGTAGATTGATAGATTGATTGTACGATAGATGATAAGATGATGAACGATCTTCCTGAAAATAGATTGGATAATGAAGAAATATTTTTTTAATTGTTTCGAGTCACATAGCGTTGAGAGATTTATTATATAACTTTGCGAAAGGTTACGTCATATAATGATTGACGGTGAAGAGAAAGAGGCAAGATCTTTCGAGACACTTTCTCTTTCTCTCTCTCTCTCTCTCTCTCTCTTTCTCCTTCTCTCGTTCTCTTTCTTTCTCTTCACGAACGCGCGTTTCGTCGTCAAGAGAAAATTTAATTTGTGGTTTAAGAGCGTGGCATCGTCTTCTCGGTAACAAGACATCGAACGAGAAAGTATAGGTAGGAGGGCTTTATTCGCTCGCCGGTTTTCGACAAGATGATAGGACGACGACGAAGGGGCTCTATCTCCTCACCCGTACTACGGCTTTTGCCGACAAAGACGAAGAAGAAAAAAGGATGGCAAAAAGAAAGAAAGAAGGTGAAGGAGGAGGAAGAGGTAGTAGAAGAAGAAGAAGAAGTAGAAGGAGAAATAGGAGAGGGTGACTATCGATCCTCAAGCTATCTTCGCGGCTTTCGATCCTTCCTTCGCACATCGAGAATTCATGGAAGTAGAGACTATCGTGGTGGCGAGATTTACATTCTTCAAAAGAGAGAAGGAGAGAGAAAGAGAAAGAGAAAGAGATGGTTCATAGAAGAAGAGAGAATCAGTGAAAAAGAAGTCGGTCTAACTTTGAAAAAAAAGGATCTTCGAAGCATCGTCAATTTTTCGCGGTACGATCCTTACTTCTTATCATTTTTCTCCTTGAGTACATATAGATTGCTATATGTACGTTTTTATCTTCTCTCTCTCTCTCTCTCTCTCTCTTTCTTTCTTTCCCACACATACATATATACTCTCTCTCTCTCTCTCTCTCTCTCTCTCTCTCTCTCTCTTATATTATCTCATCTTTTGACGACTTTCCCTGATTGACATTCGCGAAGTGCCAGCATGTCTTAGAGGGGAAAGAGAAAGGGTAGCAAAGGAAATGCATTGACTGCAATCAACGGAAACGACGATTCACCCTTCAACTTCTCGTCTGTTCGGTTAGTTATTTCAATTAGATTAGAATTTAGCGGTGTGAGAGATCGTTCGATTCACTCTAACTCCGGCTTCGCGAATCGGTTCGCCCTTTCTCCAAGCAGACTCAATGCCTTAAACTAATTACGAGAGAGATCGAATCCCACTACCTTCCAAAGCTACCCTTCGAAACGGCATTGAGATTATAGGTTCGTGTACACGGACGACCGCCATATTGCTTCCTGTCCCTTCGATTTTCACTTTGCGTCCACCTACCGAAACTACCACACTCTATTTCTATCTCTCTATCTCTATATCTGTATCTATCTCTATCTTTCTCTCTCTCTCTCTCTCCCTCTCTCCTTCTCTCTATCTATCTATCTCTCTCGTTTTCAGTTTCCCCCTTCCTGAGGTTCGTGCGCGCGATATTATCCGCATCCGGCTCGGATCCACGTTGGGCGATTCCCAACGATCACTTCGATCGTCCCGATTAACGATCATCGTTCCACGATTATACGGGATATGTCGTTGCGTTTGAGCGCGCGTGCCTCCTAAATTCAACGGCGTATTGTCTCCAGTCGAATCGATTGGTCCCAGTGATATTTCTACGATGTCGAAAACGTCGATGATGGATCGTAGAACGCGAACGTTCGGACCTTCTCTCGTTATATGACGACGACGACGACGAATACGATTTATCGTTTTGCCTGATGGTAGAAAATAAAAAATAGTAAAAAGAATCTAACTGTAACAGCTCGTTAATATAGTTGCAGTTTGACGATTTGAAAATCGTAAAAAATCGTGGCTAACTGTTCTTTTTCCTTTTCTTTCATTTTTTTTTTTTGAACTTTTTGCTTTTTTCTTCTTTTCTTCTTCTTCTTCTTCTTCTTCTACCTTTTTTTTCTTTTTTTGTTTTGCAGGAATTACTTGAAGTAGACGAACAGGAAGAGTAATCGGTCGAGTGGTCGTCGGGATACGACGTCTAAGTATAGAAATTGGGCCGATCGCTGCCACGTCATCGTTAATTAAATCGAGCCCGGTGATTCAGGAGAGACGACCTTTTGGCGAGAACCGGTCGTTTGTGTACGGCGGTTCTTCGTTCATTGCTTCCAGGCGCCGTTGACAGGGTCGATGAGGTTTGCCAACGTTCTTAGTCGCGGCGGATATAATTGCTTAATATCCTTTGGTCGATCGATGTCCTCTACCAACGTCCAACAATGAATTTCTCATTACTTAACGACAGTTTCAGTTACCAAGAGAATACGCGTTTATGTATTATCGATCGAAAGTATCGATAAACGTTAAAGATAATTTTGATATCAAAGCGACGATCAATTTTACGATTGTTTATCCGTGAAAATCAGATCGATCGAAGATCACGATCAAAGCCCGTGTCATGAGATATCATTTATTCGTTCTGATTATCAGAAGAAAAGAATAAAAAAAGAAAAGAAAAAAAAAAAGAAAAAAAAAAAAAGAAAAAAAAGATTATATTTTATATAATACTCTATGAAACTGTGGGAGACCTTTGCTCGTATGCATTCCTTGGAGCTTGTTTCGAGGCTTCCGCGTGGTTTCGGGCCGTGCGAAGATGAAGATATTAAAATCGAAATTTTGTGGGCCGAGATAAAAAGAATGCGGTGGAAGAAAAAAGGAGATACGGAACGAGGTGGAGGAGGGAAGCAAGGGGAAAAAAAGGAGGCGAGTAGAAGGTAGAAGAAAGAAAGAAAGAACGAAAGAAAGAAAGAAAGAAAGAAAGAAAGAAAGAAAGAAAGAAGGAGAAATAAAAGGAGAAGGAAAGGAGAGAAAAAAGAAATGAAAAAGGAAAAGAAGAAGACGGAGAAGAATAAGAAGAAGAAGAAGAAGGAGACGAAGAAGAAGAAGAAGAAAAGAAGGAGCAAGACGACAGACTGCACCGGCCCACCCGTGCGAGATGATGGCCACGACGTGAAATCGCGTGAGGATCCTTTGGGAGTAAACAAATCAATTCCAGCCGGGACACGTTTATGCTCAGGATCGTAAATTATCATTAAGGTGATTGCCTACCAGCAGTAGTACACACATATGCACGCAAACACCCACACGTATGTACGCGTACACACACACACACACACACACACACACACATATATATATATATATATATGTACACACACATACATACGCACACACATATACATAGGAGACTGCACGCATATGGAACGTCAGTAATCCGGCAAACACGCGCCTCACGCTCCTTCGCATCGACCTCACGCATGAGGGTTATGAGGATCGTTCAGACGACGATCGTTCCGTGCGACCTGAGGAAGCTTAAATGCCACCTTTGCTACGTATTGCAAGGAATAGTAGAGAGGAGTAAGAGCAGGTGTCTTCGTTCAATGCAAATGATCGGTATTATCTTTCTCCGATTATACCAGGATATTCGTCATTCTGATCGATTCCTCGATCAAAAAAAAAAGAAAAAATAAAAAAAAAAAAAAAGAAAAATCTGAAAAGAAACAAAAAGTGAAGGAAAAAATATAACGAGAAAAAGAAGAGATCAAAAGGGAGAATAAACTGGGACGAACAAGTAATTTATCATAATTCGTAGCTAGTATCCAATAGTTTCGCAAGGTATTTGAGAAAAATATCCTTGTCGTTCGTGTTGTTTCTCGTCGATTTTTTTTTCTTTTTTTTTTTCTTTTTCTTTTCTTTTTCTTTTCTTTTTCTTTTCTTTTGTTTCATCTTTCTCTTTTATATATATCGATAATTGATCCTATTTAATAGAATATCCAGTCGATATATCAAACCTTATCGTCAAAATAAAACATTCGCTTAACGGACGTAGACGTAACGAAAGTAGTTGCTTTGCCAGTGAATTACAGATTTTACGAGCAGGAAATGCGGCAACGGCCGTAGCGCTGAAATAATTAATAATTTTACATATTTTTAGTTGACTTGTCGCGCACACTACCGGCAGATGATTAAATCGCGTGTACGGTAAAGCGGTCTAATGATACCGTTAATACTCATATGCAAATGCAGCCGTTCGCAATAAAATCGCAACGGGTACGCGTTATTCTGGTAACACAATATAAATATTTCATGGAACGTAGCGAAGGGATAAACGGGTGCACCCATCAGTGGTTGCTCGATTTTTAACTATAATCACTGGTACGTTTCTGTGCCGTCCATTACATTAATTTGATCGTGCGAGTTAAAAGCAGTAATCCCGCACTATAATGCACTTTTCTGCGACGGCACTTAAACAAATTTCGCTATTCCATCGAACTTATCAACTTTCCGTCACGGCGGGAATTAAGTTTCCATTAAACTTTCTCTGCAAAAAGAAAGAGAGAGAGAGAGAGAGAGAGAGGGAGAGAGAGAAGCAGAGGGAGAGAAAGAAAAAAAAATAAATCCATAACATATTTTACCATTACAAAAGAGACGAGCTTACCGGTAAAGCGCATCTTTTATATAAGATTCCAAGTTTTCTCGATCATCTCTTAATTCTTCTTCTTTCCCCCACCCCTCCTTTCTCTTTTCTTTTTCTTTTTTCTTTCGTCGACTGGTAATCTCCAAGTTTAATTTCTTTGAAGCTGCCGTACGCTGTAATATTGTGTTCGCGCATAATAATTTTGTGCGAATTACGATATCGATTGATAAAAAATTTTAAGATTTTCAAGAGAGATAGAAAGAGAGAGAGAGAGAGAGAGAGAGAGAGAGAGAGAGAGAGAGAGAGAGAGAGAGAGATAGGACAATGTATTAGCAATCAATGATGGCTGTGCTTTCTTCTATAACGTTTTACGCGATGATCATTAATAATACGAATAATGATAGATTTATTAATATTTAAATTAATGAGAGAAAATTAATACCGATTATCAATGATGGCATTATAAATTTCAACGTCAAGTATTTATGATCTCGTTGCTTTCTTACCAGATCTTTTTTTATTATCATAATATCTACGTCGTACCTTGTACGTAATCAAAGTTTCTCTCTGACGTATCTACGTAAGCAGAAAGAATTTTTCTTCTTTTTTTTTTTTTTTTTTTTTTTTTTTTTTTATCGAGATCGAAAAGAGAGAACACAAGAGAAATGGAAAAAAAGAAGATAAGGATGTTTTTCTTTCTTCTTCTGTTTTTTCTTTTTTTCTTTTTATATATATATATATAAGAAATATAGATAGAAAATTGACTTTCAAAGAGAGGGATAATGATTGGAGAGAGTCGAGTATCATAGATTGTAAAGTTAATTGAATTCGATTAATTCGATTTGATAAAAAAATTATCGTTTCGTTCGCATCAATGGAAAGGGAATTAAGAGGATCGAGTAAGAAGATGGGTACGAAGAAGTCGAGGAGAAGAAAAAAGATCGTTGAAAAGTAAAGATCGTACTCTTGACTTGTCTTGAATGGCGCCCGGGTGAACGACGGGAACGAACGTGGATGGGGGAGGAGGAAGAGGTGGAGGAGGAAAATAAAGGAAAAAAGAAAAAGCACGTATTCGTTTGTTCGAAAGAAAACCTCGGTAATCCTTGAAGAAGAATAGGCGGAAAAATGCTCGTACAGCATTTCCATGGCGTTCCATGCGGTGATGCACTGTCACACCCCATATTTTCTCTTCTCTAAAAACGATGACCATCCTGGGACGTGGCCGGAAGAGGAGGGTCATTTTTCAGTCGGTGCGGAAATAAGACGTCCGCGAACGAGGGTGAAGAGGAAGATAGAGATAGATAGATAGATAGACAGAGAGAGAGAGAGAGAGAAAGAAAGAAGCTGATGAATAGAAAGAGAAAAACTGATGAATAGGGAGAGAGAGAGAGAGAGAGAGGAAGTAATAGGTTGTATATGTACCTATAGCTTTGACATTTTAGAAACCTATATGTCTTGAATAACACGACCGCGAACGTTATTCGAGATACTTGCCATGAATTCTCAACTCCCATCGACTTCCATTTCTCAGCCATATTTCTCTATGCAACGCGATCTCGCGGAACGATGAGTTATTGGGTCCGTTATTTGAGCATCGATTATACTTATCTGGATAACGTTTGAAGTATTCCGTGGTTACATGTGAACGTGTAATATTATTTCAAGTACCGATTTGTATCTTATTGGTAAAAAAAAAAAAAAAAAAAAAAAAAAAAAAAAAAAAAAAAAAAAAAAAAAAAAAAACACAGTAATGACAACAACACCACCATTATCAATAAGAAAAATATCAATAATAATAATGAAAATTATAATAAGAATTAAAAGAAAAGGAAAAGATATATATATATATATATATATATATATAGATTCCACCCTCGTCGTAAGAACTGGACAGTGATGTCGTTAAAGTTACCAAGAAGGAAACTTAGAGGTAGAGAGTAAGGTTTATCGAAACGATAAAGCAATAATGATCGCAGACGATCGTAAGTTTATGAGGCGATTAATTCAGTAACCATCGCGTCCCGTTATACACCGGTCGAACTTGATTCCGCAACGTCGTTAAACTCGTCTTTTTCTTCTTCTTCTTCTTCTTTCTTCTTCTTTCTTCTTCTTCATCATCTTTTTCTTTTTTCTTGTTCTTGATCCGACGGTGTCGTTGGTAAGAGGAAAAAATATGGAAGAAGAAGAAAAAGAATAAGAATAAGAAGAAGAAGAAGAAAAAGGAACAGAAAAAGGATAAAAGAAGGGTGAGTTTCTTCTTGGTTTTACCCTTTACTGTATCACGAGCGAGTTGGTCGAGTTCGGATGACCCCTTAGCGACGTTTCAAAATGTAAACTGGCAAGAGGAAAAGATTTTATCGCCGTACGGAGACTCACTGAGGTGCAATTATAAAAGGACATTTTGCTTACTCGTCTCCGCGGGGAGAAAGAGAACTTTACGATCTTTCCCATCCTCGAAAAATCATAACGTGTTAAAACCATATCTACGATAATTAATGTCCATTGCGAAATATCCTTTCGATTTTTCGATCGATCGAGAAGATATCGTTAAACGAATGAGAAATTTCAGTAAGAAATTGAATATTTCAATTTTATTTCAAATATAATTACTAATTTAAGGAACCAAAAAAAAAAGAAAAAGAAGAGAAAATTAAAAAGAAGAAAAAGTAAGATATATAGTATATCACGGTAGAGAAAAAGTGTAGTTTAAAGATAAGAAAAAAGAGAAGAAGACATAGGAAAGGGAGTAGAATAAGAGGAGTAAAAAGAAGCAGAAGTAAAAGAAGAAGAAGAAGAAAAAGAAGAAGAAGAAGAAGAAGATGATGATGATGATGATGATGATGATGATGAAAAAGAGAAAGAAAAAGATGAAGATATCAAGAAGAGGGCCGAGATAGGGTACTCCGGTCTGTCTAGAGTAGGCCTGAAATATACAGGCGACTTAACGACCCTAAAACGAGGCTTAAGCGGGCGCCCTTAGGTATTGTCCGACCGTGCAAAGGGCGCAATCTTCCGTAGGTACTCGACAAATTCGGTCTGCGAGCTTGCGAAGTTCTTCAAGGACGTTGAAAAATTCGTCCGTCTCTCTCTCTCTCTCTCTCTCTCTTTCTTTCTCTCTTACCCTTATTACGTTTCTTTTTCGCCGAGGAAAACACACACCATTGACGCCATAAGATGCACCAAGAAGAACGATGACGAGGTCGACCTTATCATCGTCTCTTTTCTAAATAGAAAACGAGAACGAAAGTTTATCGCGTCGAAAAGCTCGATGAGAAAAATGTAGATACGGGGTTTTATTTCTCTGAGCAACGCTCGCGGCAAAATTCTCGAACAAAGATTCTATCACGCGTTAAATAAAAAGCTGCCGTAGAAAATATCCAATCTACCAGCGGGGAAATAAAGTAAATTTAAATTTCTTTGCATATTCAGAAATATTCCCTACGCGTAATGTCGATATCGAATACCAAGGAACGGAGAGAAAGGGAGAGAGAGGAAGAGAGGAGGTATCTCCGCCATTCAAAATCCTAAGAAGGATCTTCTCCTTGTTTGGTAAAATGTGGCGTAAGCGA
>NC_062188.1:18796833-18806833 GCF_912470025.1 Vespa velutina | reverse complement strand
GGAAAGAATAAGAAATAGGGAGAGAGAGAGAGGGAGAGAGAGAGGGAGAGAGAGAGAGAGAGAAAGAAAAGATCAAGAGAGAAAGGAGAAATAACAGGGTGGCGCTCTCGATCTTGCTTGAGAGAAATTAATGAATTCTTAATACAAACATAGAATCCCGCGGGAAATGACCCCGGCTCAAAGTTAAAGCAATAAACCTCTCTCGAATGCAGATATGCTGAGGCCATTTACACGTGTTTCAGAGAGGGGACGACGTTCCCTCGGAACGTATATTTTTGGACGAGCGTGACCTCGCCAACACCGTCAACTTTCACGAAGAGAGAAAGAGAGAGAGAGAGAGAGAGAGAGAGAGAGAGAGAGAGAGACAGAAAGAGAGAGAGAGAGAGAGAGAGAGAGGAGTCCTTTTCCATAAATCGATCTTTCTAATTACGAGACATATGTATGTATGTACGTTGGTGCATTATGCAATTCCGTCACATCCAGTATTCATGTATACTCATTGAGTTTAACAATTTTTTACATAGAATTCGCCGATGTTATTTCGATTACAAATATCGCGGTAACATTTCTTTCACCTCCTCCCCGTCCCCGGTAAATGAATTACATTTTATGTATTAGCATAATTTTTTAAGGATATGATATTCGATGCCCAACGAAAAATTGACTTAAATTCCCTTCAAACGTACCGCAACGTATTCGTTTACCGCTATATCTATATATCTCTCTATCTATCTATGTCTCTCTCTCTCTCTCTCTATCTCTATCTCTATCTATCTATCTCTTTTTCTATCTTTCTTTTTCTCTCTTAGAATTATTCTATCAAATGACGCGTCTTCTACCATTTTATTTCACAGAGATATGAGGGAAATGAGACGCGACAGTTCGCGGTACGTTTAAAACTTTCTTCCTCCTTAATCACACGTTCTCGAGTCCTGACATATAAGATACCGGCGCGACGTTGTCGCAAATCACGTGCCACTGTGATTTGCATAGAACATTTCAAGAAATATCTTTTTTAAATGTAATTTTTATAGAGTTCATAAAAAGGTATTATTATGAGAATAAGAAACTACTTCACGATTTTACGATCGCAGGAGAATGATGAAAAGTCGAAGGAGAGAGAAATAAAAAATTTATGATCGGCCAAATTTTCTTCGATCTATTCGTAACATTCAAATATTTAGAGTTCGTAGAATCGGTACTTCGTACGTATATGATAAGATCATAAAAAATCTTGGCAATGAGAGTGGATATGGCGATTTATAAAAAGAAAGGAATAAGGAAAAGAAAAAGGAAATGAATAAAAGGAGAAATGCAAAAGTACATAAATATAGTTTTACTTTACGCACGATTTGGATCTTGTTCCATACGTTGACAGTATTCGAATGTCATTTTGTTAAAAGGAATAAAAGTGAAGCTTATAGAAAATTCTTATTCTTCGACTTTAAAACTTCGCTTAACTTTGATCGTAAAAGATTTCCGGAAATAGTCTTTGGTGGTCTTGCATGGAGGAGTTGGTGTAGTCAACGTGCATCGTTTACCTTGCTCGAAGAAAAGAGGAAAAGAATAAGAATAAGAGTAAGAAGAAGAAGAATAAGAACAGAGAGAGAAAGAGAGAGAGAAAGAGAAAGAGAGAAGATATAGAATGAAGGAACAAACGAAAAGAGAAGGGTCGTGCACTCACGTACGTTTATTACCGTTTTCCTAAATTGATTTCCAATTCTCGTGGGAAGAAGAGAAAGGGAATGGAAAGGAAAGAGAGAGAGAGAGAGAGAGAGAGAGAGGGAGAGAGAGAGAGAGAGAGATGGTCCATGCCATGGAAAAAAGAAGGATAAAAGCATAGGAAAGGTAGCAGATAGAAACGACAGGAAAATTCTGGCGATCGACGACGCCAAGCTGCATGCTTCGAAACTGGCTCCATCGAATGCCCGTTGACCCGTGAAAATGCGAATGCATGAGTTCGGCAAACAGCGCCGTCACGTGCAGGATGAAGAGGTATCCTGAAGAGGCAGCTTGAAGAGATAAAAAGAGAAAGAGAGAGAGAGAGAGAGAGAGAGAGAGAGAGAGAGAGAGAGAAAATAAACTGGAAAAATAATGATGAAAGATCTAAAGAAAAATACAATCCTCGTCTTGACTGTAATGGAACAAGTGAGAAATAATGATAGTTCGAGAAAGATAAAAACAGACAGTTATGTGTGAAGAATTTCTTTCTACGAAGAATAGGGAATATATTTCTTCGAAAACGATATAAATACATCTATTTATGTTATTCTATAAAAATGACGTATATGTATGTACAGTGAAATACACGTGGTATTAAGATTGACAGTAGATCGGACGTGGATTCTGTATGTATATGTATATATACATATATATATATATATATATATATATATATATATATATATAAGTATATATATATATATACAAGTATATATATATATATATACCTATATATATAGGTATTGTCTCAAATAGTAGACATAACACCTCATGCAAATACATGTTGATATCCATGTGCTTACACTATACTATGTGTTCATTCAAATGGTCGTAATACATGCACGTATGTATCATATGTACATATATCTGTGCAGTTAAAGAGAGTTAGTACACCTGATATATACATACATATACATATATATATATATATATATATATATATATATATCCGCCATTGCTTTCTTATAACACTAAAGGTTATTATTCAAATCATGGCTGAACTAACTGAATCATTCGAGCCACGTTCTATTGGATAATTATTCAAATGGCGCCTACTTGCGTTTAATCATCGTTCATCCGACGCGTGTTAAACGCTATAACGTTTGGTGTCCGATCGCGATGTTCCTATTTGATCGATAACACGATATTTCCCTCATAAACTAACTGTATAACCTAAAGAACTGAAGACTATTGCATCAGAAGGTAGGACAATGTGCCAAAAGCAAGAGAGCCGGAGAAATTTCGTGTGGTATATCTTGAAAATCGGGCATTGATATATGCTTACATAGTTAGAAGTTACAGAAGTGGTTAAAGGATTACCCGGAAGTAACTGGAATTGTACGGAAGTGGCCCGATTCGTGCATACTGTCGTCGGATTCATTCATACCGATACAAGTTAAATCGATTTAATAGTCGGAAAGTATCGATCTTAAATAACTTGTCTTTATTTTAATATTTTTATTTTAATATTTTTATTTTAAAATCGAACTGACGTTTTCTCAATATAAAATATATATGAAACTCATCATACATTATAACGTATCTAATATCTATTTACGTATATGGATGCTGAAAATATTCATTATTTATATTCAAATAATTTATTAATTATTTGAATTATCGAATGTTCATTTATCGAACGTTTCTCCGATGAATTTTACAATAGCATCGATGATTCTAACAGACGCGTCACATTTTCAATAGTCAAAACGATTATCAATAATCTTCGTGTACGAAATATAAATTCTATAATACCCTTAAAATTTGTCACAATAATAGTAAAAATTGTTGATCGGTAACAGTCGACGCATGACACATGTCGTCGATGGTACCGCAGATCATTCGGTTCGTAAATCCGCGCGATAACGAATCGGCGATACGTCATACTCAATTATTCTCTATATTTCCTGTCGAAACTTCCAGTTAAATATTTCCATCGTGCGTTTATAATTATGCAATTTTCCCGGCGCGATAATTGCTGCAATTGAGGTCTCGTTGCAATTAGCGGCCGAATAAACGCAATGCTTCTATTGATTTCTATGTGTGATTTTCGATAGTCATGTACGTACTCCATTTCCGCGTGGATAAAATCGGTACAATAATCCGAAATTGTACAACTTGTGCGCATAAACTTTCTCGCGGACGATCGTTGGACATTTATCGTTACGATTTCGATAATTCGCCGGTAAGTTGATAAGAACTTGCGGATCGAAATCGAATCGAATTTCGAAGAGAAAAAGCTTTTGAGAACGTATTTTAAAATGGAGGTGATACTAAAATCGATTTCCCTTTCCTTCCTTTTTTCTTTCTTTTTTACTTACTTACTTACTTACGTACTTTCCATTTTTTTTCCTGTTTCTTTTCCTTTTCCCTTTTCTCTCTCTCTCTCTCTCTCTCTCTCTCTCTCTCTCCTTTTCTTTCCTTCTTATTTCTTAGGAGAATTCTTAGAAAGTGCCGGGGCCATTCGGAATCGCCGTCAAGGATACTTCGCTTTGAACGAGCGGAAGTTCAATTACGTCGTGATCTTACGAACGCAGTCGTAGCTACTCGCTGGCCAAGCGTACCCACTTAAGCTGCTAAATGCAGCTCCACTAAGTAGCTCTCTTCGTGCTAAACAGTGGTAGTGATTAAGATAGCGATCGAATAAATGGGGAAGATAAAGATTAGCTTAAATTTCGGACGGTACATATTGTAATTTCTTCGAGATAACAATGTTTATTCTTTCTTCTCTCTCTCTCTCTCTCTCTCTCTCTCTCTCTCTCTCTCTCTCTCTCTCACTCTATCCGTTTCTCTCCTCATATCGATTATAACCAAACAGTAGATATCGTATAATATTTAACACGCAAGTCGTCCTATGCCACCGCCGAAATGCATACCTATCGACGTTCGCAATATCCGATCGGGTTTCTGATCAAATGTCTATCGAATACTCGAAAATGTACAACGCGATTCAAACGTGACCCGATTCCTCGAGAAATAGACTGGCGTGTTTCCAGAGAATCAATTTGAGCTTGCGTATTACTATATCGAACGAGAAAATACGAGAAAGTCGGATAGATAGAAAGTCCTATCTTTGTGAGATTCGTTAAAAAAAAAAAAAAAAAAAAAAGAGAAAAAAAAGAAGAAAAAAAAAGAAAAAAACAATCATAGATTGTTCGTGAAGTATCACAAAAAAAAAGAGAGAGAGAGAAAAGAGAGAGATCGAGATCGAGATCGAGAGAGAGAGAGAGAGATAGAGAGAGAGAGAGAGAGAGAGCGAATAGAGAGAGAAAGGAAATACGAAATTTCAAACAAACAAGTGATGTTTCGCATGCGTTAGTACAGTCAGAAGAGAGAAGTCGAATTAACCGCTTCCATAACAGATAATCCGCAGCCGTAGTTTATTCTCTTAGTAGAGTCTATAGAGACATAAAGGTATAGGAGAGACGTAAACGCTTAGGCAGTGCCTATCCTCGTCTCTGACAAATATCCGTCGAGCGAGTCGTACGTAACGAGCTTGTCTTCGCCCTCTCGTGGCACACGGTCTAGTCGTTACGAACCTCCTCCTCCTCCTCCTCCTCCTCCTCCTCCTCCTCCTCCTCCTCCTCCTCCTCTCCTCACCCATCATGCCATACTCCCTATGATCCTCACCCACCGTGCGCATCCGGAACGGTACACCTATGATTTATACACGACGTGCGAATGTAAAACGCGCATACCTTGCCAGGGCTCCGCGGGATTTACTTGTGCTTCTGCATGCGGCGAACCTTAATCCAAGATTGCCTCTCAAGTTCTTGCGAGCTCGTCGAGCGAGAGAGTATGCAAGGAATGAAGAAGGAAGATAGGATAGGCGGATAGTTAGATGGAAGAGAAGTGACAGAAACTGAAGAAAGCAGTCAAGATTCTTCCCTCCTTTCTCTCTCTCTCTCTCTCTCTCTCTCTCTCTCTCTCTCTCTCTCTCACACTATCTCTCACTCTTTCTCTCTCATTTCCTCATTCTCCTTTTACGATTTTAAGTAAAAAGACTGATAGGATGGGGGTCGAATGTCTAGGGAAAATTTCAAGAATCTCCCTTCGAATTTAGCCAAGAAAGGATAGAGTAAAAGAGTAAGAGAGATAGAGATATAGAGAAAGTCAGAGAGAGAGAGAGAGAGAGAGAGAGAGAGAGAAAGAAAGAGAAAGAGAGCGAGAGGGAGGAAGAGAGACCCTTATATTTTTTTTCCTTTTTTCTTTTTTATTCATTCTCTCCTCTTTCATCTTCTCCTTCTCCTTCTTGTTCTTGTTTTTGTTCTTCTTTCTTTCTCTTCGTGCCACGTCTTGTTCTTGTACCACGTGGTACTCGATAAACCCATGGGATCCATCGAAAGGCAGACGGACGTTTGGTAGGTTGGCATAGATATCCGATAAGATTTCTCATGGGACTTGGCCCCGGAGCTAGTCGCGCCAAATTTTCGATTTTTGCGCTTTCGCAGCTTCCCCGAAGCGGCAGGCGGGATCGAAGAACCGAGGCACGTTCGTTCCGCGCGTGCCCGCCGTATGAAATTATCGGCCCGAAGAGAAAGACAGAGAGAGAGAGAGAGAGAGAGAGAGAGAGAGGGAGAGAGAGAGAGAGAGAGAGAAAGAGAGAGAGAGAGAAAGAGCAAGCAACGATATCACGGGACTTCTCGTTATCGACGAGTCTCTTGATTCTTATCTCGAAAGTTTCTCTTCCGTTTTACGTGCGTTTTTATATTTTCGCAGATCGTTAAAAGTATTACATGCGAATTTCCTTTTTTTTTTTCCTTTTTCTTTTTTTTTTCTTTCATTTTTTTTTTTTCTCTTTCTTTTTGTCGATATTAACTATACGATTCTTACATCAAAGAACATTCTCTTACGTGCCACTCTATGATTCTCGTTTGTACTTTTAACGTTAAAAGTAACGATGAAAGAGTTTCAAACGACTACCTTATATCACGCGATTAGACCGTTCCTCTACACACATTCTCACTTTGGTATCATTCTTTTTCTTTCTTTAGTTATTTTTTTTTTTCCTTTATTTCATTCCTTTTCTTTTTTTTTAACTAAAAAAAAAAAAAAAAAAAAAAAGAAAAAAAGAAAGAAAAAAAATGAAAGAGCTTTGATATCCCGATAGATGGCGCGCAAAATCTCTCTCTCTCTCTCTCTCTCTCTCTAGATAATATCAGGTTTATAATGTCAGGTGAAATCGTTTAGGAGCATACAAATAATTACTACGTTGTTCAATCATGTCGTAGTAATAACATTCACTGATTCGTTCAGTGCAAGTTAGTTCGTTGGATGCGCATATCACGCTTTTTGTAATTCAAATCTCTGCTCTGCTGTTGCGAGGGGTAGCAAATGACCAGAAGAAGGGCCGCGGGACGAAAGCAACCGAGAGATCTCGTTCCGTAGATAAGGAGAGGAAGATGGAGGGGTTGAGAGAGATCGACGAGCGAGTCGTTAAACTTGCCCTCGAGACCGTAAACTAGCGCGGCGAAGCTAACGCCAGAGGATTCCGCGTCCCCTAGAGGCGAAAGTGCTCGAGGGCTCGTAGACTGACAGTCTCCTCTTTTCTCCGGGCCGAAAAGGGAAGAGATTAGAACCCAAACTGAAGGAGTTCGCTTAATCTGCTATTTGAATAACGAGAATGAGCGGGCTCGTGAATTTGCCAAGATGAGAATATTATTCGACCCTGATCGCCGCAACCTTTCTTCTTATCTTCTCTATTTGAATCTCTATAGAATTTCTGAACGTTCTCTCTCTTTTTTTTATTTTTCTTTTTTCTTTTTCCTTTTTCTATCTCTTTCTCTCTTCAAACCCTTACTTCTTTCTTTCCTTTTTCTCTTATTTTTTTTTTTCTCTTACGAAATATTAAAAGAATTATTATGCGTACTCGCTCCTCGTAACAATTTGAAAAAGTTCGGTAACGAAATTCCTTCTCGTTTTTTCTTTTTTTGTTCTTTTCTTTTTTTTTTTTTTTTCTTTCTTTCTTTCCTTTCCTTTTTTTTTTCTACGATCCAACGATCGCTTCTATCAAATCAGTTAATTCACGAGGTATGCGTATGTCCATAGGACGGAATGCTAAGAACGTTCATCGAACGTAGAGAAACTTTTAACGATCTTGTAGAAATCGGGTTAACTGGTAAAGTCACGAAAGGTGATAGAAAAAAATTACCCTATCTCAAGTGATCTTCCGACATTGTTAAATCGCATTCGCTCCTCGTTAAGTTAAATTCGCTATAATTCCTATTACGGCCTTAAGGATAGATCGACATATGTATATACGTATATATATATATATGTGTGTGTATAAATTATGTATACATAAATAAATGTATGTTTATGTATTTTATCGTTCAACGTAACTCTCTACGTACGTTAATAGATACAATACGATACAAAATTACAGTTGATTTGTTCAAGGCAAGGATCATAAAGAATCAATAGGATAGGAAAGATTATAATATTTCGATATCACGAATGTATTCGAGCGTGAATTTACAAAAAAAAAAAAAAAAAAAAAAAAAAAAAAAAAAAAAAAAAAAAAAAAAAAAAAAAAAAAAGAGTATTTAGCCTTCGTTAAAATTGTTAACAATATCGAGAGTTCTTTTTTCTTTTTTTATTATTATTATTCGTAGATATTTGATATCAGTGAAGTGAATATTTTCACTCGTGGAAAATGAAAAAAAAAAAGGAAAAAAAAAAGGAAGAAAAAATATTTCCTACTATTACGAGCTACGCATTACACAAGCATCTAGTTTCGTAAGCAAAAGACTTTTCTTTCGTGTTTTCAATACGTAAAGTGGAAGAATAACTACGTAAAATGTAACGTGTTTATCGATTTTTGTCGAATCTCCGTTTTATCTCTCGTTATATATTTTTCTTTCTATTCTCTTCCTTCTCTGTTTTTTTTTCCTTTTTTTTTTTGTTTCTTCTTTTTTGTTTTTTTTTCTTTTTGTTTTTTTTTTTTATCAGATCAGATTCATTTTTCCAAACGAGAATATATTAATGCACGTAACCATTATTATTATAATTAAACGAGAAAGGATATATAATAATACATCGATATCCGTTCGAAAGGTCCATTAAAGGGGAAAAAAAAAGAAAAAAAAAAAGAAAAGAAAAAAAAATACGCAGTTAAAAGCAACATTCCTATCTAGTGGTGTACCTACGTATAAAAGCAAAGGAGCATTTGAGCATTCTCTTGACTTTCTCTCTTCGGTTCTCGGCAAACATCCATCGTATCGGGAAGTTCCAATTAAACGACGATCCCATTGAAAACGGCCTCAAAGTTTATTCGGTGAACGGTACGTTGTCGGATCGGGCGGAAGTGTCCCGGAAATCACAAATTCTCGAGCGCGGAGGATCAAAGAGGGTGGAAAGAGAGACAAAGACAGAGACAGAGACAGAGACAGAGACAGAGACAGAGACAGAGACAGAGACAGAGATAGAGAAAGATAGAAAGAGAGAAAGAGCCGCGTAAATTCGGCTTGGCGATCAACGATGATTCGTTCGAATGTGGTAACCCATCGGCGAATCGTTGGTAATCGAATCGAGCGGACAATTTTCGAGGCTCACCATCGAAAGGTTGGCTCAGTGTCGCGACGAACTGCCCGTCCAGAGGATCTAACCATCTTTCTCTAAAGCTCTCGTCTTCTCGTCTTACCTAGGAAAAGCTCGGCCAACCGTATCTCGTTCCCTTTCGCATGACGGACCTGGGAATTCCAAACTCGAGTGGATGTCGTTCCTGCCTTTTACACGCCTCGGAGAATCGGTCCTCGTTTCTCACGGACTCAAAGACAAGGAATTTTACTTTTTCCTTCAATTTTGCGGATAGAGTAGAAACGTTCGACGGTACAAACGATCTTCTCTGATCTGTAAAACAACGAACGCCGTTCCCTAGCCTGTTCTTCATTTCAGAAAACATTTGCATTGTCGTTGAATTTTCAAAATCCTCGATCTCCTTACAAAAAAGAAATTTATCTTCGATAACGTCGATTAAGATTTATCGATTATTATCGATATCAGTTTATCTAATTGCAATTCTATATCAAATTGCAATAGTTTCGAACGTAGTACTTACGTTCGAGTTTTTTCCTTCTCTTTTTTCTTTTTTTTTTTTTTTTCATTTCTTTTCTTTACTTTTCTTTCCTCGTCCATGAACAAAAATTCCCTTCCAAACGTTGCGCTCACAACGTTTCGTTATTCCAATGGATTCTCGACTAGTTTTTATTTATTTTCTTTACTTTCTTTTTCATTTCACTTCTTACTCTTGGAAATCTATGAGAAAATAAAAAAAAAA
>NC_062188.1:18781833-18791833 GCF_912470025.1 Vespa velutina | reverse complement strand
AAAAGAAAGAGAAGAAGAAGAAAAAAAAAGAAAAAGGAAAGAAAAGAGAAAGAAGAAGGAGAAAGGTAAAAAAAGAAATTAGGAAAAAGAAAATGTTGGTCATCCTGCTTTATATATTAAAAGAAAAAAAAAAAAAAAAAAAAAAAAAGAAAAAAGGGAAAAGAAATCCTTCAGAAACGAAGTTAAAAAAGGATTTCGTTTAAAGCACTGTCATACGATTTTATTGTACGGTTAGTCCCTTTTCTTATCGCGAATAGAATACAGTAGTATAAGTGCAGTTGAAAGTTCGTGCACGTTTCAAGATATCGACTCGGACCACTGGTAAGTAACTTCCTTCGTATAGGAAAACGTAGTTTGCGATTCTTTCACCGATTACCTCTAACTTCGCGAATGTTTTTATTTTTTTATTTTTCTATTTTTTTTTTTTTTTTTTTTTTTTTTTTTTATTTCCCCTTCTATTTCTCTCCTTCTTTTTCTTTTTTTTTTCTTTTCTTCTTTTTCTTTCCACTCCCCCTTCCCCCCTCCCGATTTCATTTCTCTCGCGAAATTAGATACATATTAGAGATATTATTCGTGTGCGTTCGTTCGATTTTGCAAGCGCAAAAGCAACGAAGAAAATTTTCAACGTATACGAATCGATTGAACGTCGTGGATATCTCAAAATTTGCTCAACAGGATATTCATTTGAGAATATGGATTCATAACGTTAACTATGGATAGCTCTCTGTCATTCGGGCATGTGGCATCGTTCCCAAGAGTATTAAAATTAAGCCGTAAAAAGCCGCTCTCACTCAGCCGTACCATCAGCCGAATGAAGAAAATCTTAAACACGGCGAAGCGGCGAACCGAGAAAAATTTACGAATTATTCCGAGTTTATAGCGATTTCCCTTTTCGTCTCTCTATCCCCTACCCCCACGCCATTCGTTCTTGTTCGTGGTTTTTCTCCTTCGTTCTTTTTCTCATTTCACTATTCCTTATATTTTCCACGTAGTTCTTCTCTTACGTTATTCCGCCTTTCTTTCTTCGTCAACGAATAGGTACGCTCGGTAGATTGAGTTTTGCATTTAAATTCATGGAATAATAACGACGCGCGAACGATACTTTCCAAGTTACTATTACCTAGACGAAACTAGATTATTCTATTGCATTCAAGGACGAAGACCTTTTTTTTTTCATTTTTCTTTTGCTTCTTTCTTTTTTTTTCTCTCTCTCTTTATGTTTTACTTTTTCGAAGAAATTTTTTCCAATTCGCGAGATCCTTTCGTATCCGAAAAGGGTAGACTCTATCGCATATTTGAAAAGAGGGAAAGGAAGTCGATACGTACAAGTTCAAAATAGATTTGATACACAATTTGCGATTGTCAGGATGTTCTCGTGTCTCGAATGGTAAAAGCAGTTTTGTATCGTTGGCAAAATATGGAAGAATCTATTGGGTGACGGTTTCCTTTCGCGAAGGACTAGCAAAGAGAGATTGGTAAGGTGGTAGATAAGGATGAAGAAACGTAGAAGCATATTGGGCGTATTGGATTGAGTATTCCATATTTTCCGCGCTCGGTCGACCGGAAGATGAGGCTCGTCCGATCGGAAGATCCGACAAAGGCGGCTTATTGGCCGATGTTACTTTGCTCTCAGATGTTTCGCTACGGTACACGCTCTTTGCACGCTCGCACAAAGGATTATTACGATTTACCTTCGGCTTTTCTCATCCTCTACTTCTTCGTCCTTATCCTTTGCTTTCACTAGCTCTTTATTCTCTCTCTCTCTCTCTCTCTCTCCCTCTCTCTCTCTCTCTCTCTCTCTCGTTGCTCAAGTGTGACCGCTATCGTCGATCATACTTTCATCCTTTTTTTTTCCCCTCCGAATAGAAAGGCAGATAATATTTTTACAAAACAAAGTGTATTTGTCGTCCCAAAGCTGCTTCCATCAAGAAAAATATTATCTATTAATCACGACAGTAGGACATTTACAAGTTTACCGGATTACTACGGAGATTTAATAGTTTCACAAATATCCATTAGGTTTGCCAAGTTGAATTGGCACGTTTGTACACGTCGAGAAAGCAACATGGGGTAGAAATAATACGAAACTGTTACAATGAACTATACGACGACACCGTGTTCCAGTCATAAGTAGAACATTTTCTTGTGTCCTTGTACGCTTTACATTTAGTGACAACTGACAAAGCACTTGTTTTATTATTCTCTTACATATATATATATATATATATATATATATATATATACATGTCTACATATATATATTAGAAACAACAGATTCAAGCTTTTGTCTCTTATAAATTCCAATGTATTCGTCTATGAAAATGAAAAGATAAAAATAAATATATATTTCGAGTATATATATACATATATATTCCTCGGGAAAAAGCAATAATCGATATATGCGAAATCAGAAAATGGTCAAATAGTTGGTATATCGGACGATATTTAAACGTAAAAATAAAATTTGTTGAAAATTTTGGTTAGCGCCCGTCGTGTCTGGATTTATTCGTAACCTGTTCGTCGAATTTTAGTTCGTGAGAGACTAGAGAGAGGGAAAAAGAGAGAGAGAGAGAGAGAGAGAGAGAAAGAGAAAAAAGAGAGTATGTGCGCGTGTATACTCGAAAAAGAGATTTTATATAAAAGCAAGCCGACTATGAGATAAATCGTATTCGTACTCGGGAAGCCATAAATGTCGATCGATGGTATCGAATAATTTGACCATGTCCCGACATTATTTCAAATGTTTTGTTATTCGCATAGATTTTTTTTTCTCTTTATTGTATTTTATCGTTCGAATTGGAAAAACTAACTTTAAAAGGTAATTTCATCGGATATTTACATTATTTTTAATTTTCAATCGGCATAAATTAAATGAATGAAATAATCGTTCCTTTGATGTTTATATCGTTCGTAAAAAGCATCATTAAAAATTTTATATCAACACTCATAATTTTTAATTGCCCTTTACGTTATTTCTCCATCGTAAATATTAATATAAGCCTGGAATATTCAAATTTACTATCGTAAATGTTCATATAATTATTTTAAAAAGTAATCAATCTGGTTAAACGATCCTTTAACATATATGTTTTTCATTCTATAAAAACAATCTTTTATTGATCTTTTAATAAACTTTTTCTATGCGTATATATATATATATATATATATATATATATACATGTATATATTTTATATATATAAGGAACATCTTTGATCTACATAAATTCATGAAATCCGACTTGACGAGTCAATACGAACAGGTGTATTTATAACAGGTGTTATATAAAAGTCATCAATAAGTCTATATAAATGATTAGAATTCTGATGGGAGAATCAATAATAAACAGGTGTCTTTTCGATAGGTACATATCTGTTAAGGATATCTTTCTGTCGCATATAAATTCTTGGAATTTAATAGGACAAATAAATGTTAAACAGGTGTTTTTATTTTATTCTTTTTTTTTTCTCTTTTCTTTTCTTTTTTTTTTTTTTTCTTTTTTTCATTTTTCATACGTGTCGTATAAAGATATCTCTGGCCTACATAAACTTTCAATATATACGACTGCATTCTCTGTGGACACTTAAGGATAGATAGTGAAAATTGTTGATTCGTTGAAAATTATATAAAAATTTATCGTGAAATTTCATCGTCAGTGTGTTCCTTTTTTCTTCTCTTCCTTTTTAATTTCTTTTTCTTTTCTCTTTTTTCTCTTTTTCTTTTCTTTTTTTTTTTTTTTTTTTTTTTTTTTTTTTTTTTTATTCTTTCTTTCTTTCTTTCCTTCGGTTCGTTCTCTTTCGCTTTTATATAAGGAACAAAGTAAAGAAGAGTAAAAGAGTGGAAACGTAAAGGTGTTCGACAAAGTTCACTAGGAATCGTTAAAGTCGTGTTAAAGTCGTTATTATCGGCAAAAGGTGCGAATATACGAATAAATTGTGAAAAAGTTGAAGAGTAACGTTAGCGACAGCTGCCGACAAAGAGTCCTTCTCTACGCGCGGATCGTTCGGAGACTTCGCGAAAGCTCCTTTCTCTCGTGGTTAATTAAGGTCGTTTCGATAGAAGCGAAGGAAAAGGTGAATGAAATGGAGGGATGGAGTTGGGTGTAGCAAAAAGAGGAGGAGGGTGGGGGTGAGAAAGGAGGAATTTTTTTTCTGTTTCTTTTTTCCTTTTTCTTTTTCTTTTACTCCCTTGTTCTTCTTCTTTTCTTTTCTTTTCTTTTTCTTTTCTTTTCTTTTCTTTTCTTTTATCTTTTTTTTTTTATTTTTTTTTTTTTTTTTTTTTCATCCAACGATACCAAGCAAGACAAAAGAAAGACTCTCCTTGAAAAGAACTCCAGTGTCAAATAATTATTTTACAAACTACGTCAATCGAGATAATAAGCTTATATTTGATGCTCTTAAATTATTTTTATATTTATTATACTCAAACTATTTTTAAATAGGAATCGTTTGTTGTTGTTTAAGAATGACACATATATATATATATATATATATATATATATATATATATATATATATATAAGGTATCTATCGTATCTAGAACGTTTCGCGTTAATTAAAGAATATGTTAGGGGTTTTAAAATAAAATAATATGCAAACACGGGGGTAAGGTACTCTGAGGAAAAAGTTGAAGAGGGTAAACAAGGATAGAAAAGAGGTTCGGTGTTTTCCATCGATTCTTACAGCTTTGTGTCGGAAAGGCAAAGAAAAGTCTTCCAAGTTTTCTCTATCATAATACTCATGAATATTCTATGTCAGAAAATTTTGCTGTGAATTTAATAATGCAAGGAGGTTAGTATAGATATTTCGATATTTTCAACGTTCTTCGTTCATAGAAGAAAAGAGGGTACATAGTAGAAACATCACGTAACTAAAACAATATTGTCAAATACATAATAGATTATTCGAATGATCATGAATGCGAGTTTGCTACGAGTTACTCTAAAAGGGTCGTCCTTTAAACAGCAATAATTTTCCGCGTACAATTGTGGGATCTTGTCCCACGAGACGGGCTTGTCGGATACGCAGCTTGCTCGCGATTTGTCGATGCCGCATTTCATTAGCAAGTTTGATTTAATTATCACCGACGTTACTCCTATCCTTCTCTCTCTCTCTCTCTCTCTCTCTATCGTGGTTTCGTCGATTCTGTAATTACATCTTCTATTTATAAATCATTAATTTGCTGTACACGCGACGATTGAAACGATTTGAAAAGAACGAGAACGATTGAAAAATAAAAGAAGAATTCATAGGCCTTTCATTCTCTTTCTCTCTCTCTCTCTCTCTCTCTCTCTCTCTCTCTCTCTCTCTCTCTCTCTTTTTCTCTAACCTTTTCTTTTCATCTAGTTTCGTCGTGAAAGCAAATATAATTTAATTAACAATACACCCCTACGATATTAATCTTTTAATTCCACTCTTCTAAAATTGAACGAGACATTAATTTTAACGTATTACTAATTATAATCCATCGCTAAATTTGTTTATTATGGATTGTTCTAAAAAGCGAAAGAAGAAAAAGAAAATTTTTTTAATTTCATTCATAAGAACAAAATTAGTTACATCTTTCTTTTTTTTTGTTAAATTCTTTGTAAAATCTTTCTCTTAAATAATCCAATGGCATTCAAAAATAATAACGAGAAATAAATTAATAATAAATAAATTAATTAATAAAAAGTAAATTAATTAATAAATTCTTAAAGCATTTAAATTAAGTTATCCCTCATCACGTGCGATATAACCAATCGAAATAACTTCTCGACAGATTTCGATATCTATGATAAAATATTCAAGGAAATTCGATAATCGTATCGACGCATAGCTATCGTACGATTATTACCACGTTAGATAGGAATTAGTAACGAGGCCAAGGTTACGAGCTGAGCACGCAAAGAGGTATTTCAGAATTTCCAATCGTGATAGGAGAACGCGAGTGAGAATGCCGAGAAAGAAAAAGAAGATATAGGGAATGGATAAGGGAGAAAGAGAATTTGCGGGCAAGAACGGGGAGGCGTAACCCGCGCTAGCGGCTTTATCGTCTCCATCATCGTCCTCTTTATACAGGGCCAATATATTTCAATCCCAGCGTTAAGTACTCCATTCTGGTGGGCCAACCCTCTCCCTTGCGTTGCGAGCTGCTGAAATTGCAAAGGCGCACGTCGTGTCTGAGCAAATCTCCCCGGTCCACCCCTTCTCTCTCTCTCTCTCTCTCTCTCTCTCTCTATCTATCTCTCTATCTATTCTCTCTTTTTTCTTTTGCTTTCTTTCTTTCTCTCTCTTTATTGTACTCACATATTCTATCTTGCTCCCTCTCTCCCTCTCTCTCTCTCTCTCTCTCTCTCTCTCTCTCTTGCATTAGTCTTTCTTTCACTTATACCCTGCGTGTGCCGCTTCTATCATCGATTTTCATCGAATTCGTGACCCGACGAGGAGACCTTTCGTTCTTCCACTCATTCTTTTTTTTTTTTTGCTTCCTCTCTCTTTCTCTCTGTAGCAGCATCGAAAGCACTCCTTTTCCTACGTTCGCCGCGTACTATTAGCACTGCGCCTGCCAATAGATTAAAATTGCCAGCGATGCAGTCGGGTTAGCGAGTGACGAGGAAGTCGATTCTCGTCGAGTACACGTGAAGAGGTAAAGAGAGAGAGAGAGAGAGAGAAAGAGAGAGAGAGAGATGAGAGGAGTGGAGGAGGGGAGAGTTAGTGAAAGAGGAAAGGGGAATAGAGAGACGATTTCTGCGTTTATCTCGTTTTTCGATGGAAGGCAGACAGCGAAAGGTTCGAGAGGATCACGAGAACGGGGAAAAACTGTCGCTGGTGTGTCATTGGCTGGGATTTCTCGACGAGAGCCGAACGAGTGGATAATCTCATGCTCCACTCTTTCATAAGTGCGGATGGCTCGATTTTTGGTATTTCTTTGTTTTCGTTAGAGAACGTAAATTGATCTGTTTTTTTTTCCTTTTCTTTCCTTTTTATTTATTTTTTTTATCTTTTTTCTTCTCTCTAATTCCTTCCTTCCTTTCTTTCTTTTCCTCTTGTTTTTAATCATCTTATCGCCCCACGTGATAATTAATCGATCAAAATTATACCCTAAGAGTATATAAAATTATAGGATAAGAGCATAAATGCATTTTTTTTTCGATAAATATATATATATATATATATTACTATTAACAGTCTTCTCTTCTACTTAGCCAATTAATTAATTGGCTTCATTTATAATGCCCTTCGAAGAAAGATACGGTGATTAATTTTCGTATTTTATCTGACAGTAGCGAAGATAGATAACGGGTGAGTCGTAAACGTCGATCTTAAATCAGCGGTAATTGATTCGCCGGAATTTGTGGATACGTGTGCCGGCCTGTTTTAAGCGCCACGTTGCAGCTATTTATTTGTTAATCAAACTTCAGTCGGGGAAAACAGAAAGTGAGGGAGGCAGAGAGAGAGAGAAAGAGAGAGAGAGAGAGAGAGAGAGAGAGAGAGAGTAGTGGGTGCGTCTGTGTGGGTGTGACGTGTGCCTCCAAGTACCCTACTGTAAGCTCCCTATCTAACTCTTCTTCCGGGCCAGTATCGAAAGATTTATGATATGACCAAACGATGCTTTGCGAAAGATTCGTCTTGTCCTTTTTAGTTTTGGTAAAAAGGCCATTTTCTAAAAGCATACACAGTTTCGAACATTACGACGTAAAATTTGTCTACAATCTACTTTCATTTATAGGATTAATTTTTATAGTATTACAGACCATAGCTTTTCGATAAATCTAATTTTTCTTTATTTTCTACCTTTTTTCTCTTGTCTTTTTTTTTTTATTATTATATATATATATATATATTTTTTTTTTGTACGTTCCTCTTTTACCCTGTATTTCGTCCATCGAAAAAGAATACACCTAATAGTAGACATTTAAAATATTCATGATCAATATCGCCATAGTAGGTATAAGCTTTATCAATATTTCAATTAATGGAGAGACGGTCAGTGAAATCGAGAACTATATAGATCGGTAATCCAATTTGAATTTATGCCTTTTCAATGTCTTCATATTTATAGCAATTAGATAATTTATATAGCCGTATAGTTGTACTCATGGGCACTCTAATTGCTACGTTATAAACAGAATATCAATAACGTTAAAGCGAGATATACGATAGTCGTGGCAAACGATTAATCTTTGCGAATTCGAGGACGCCGGAACGCGGACTAATTTACGCGAAGGGCTTTTCGAGATACATAGGTTAATTTGGTCGATTATAGATTCATCGATTTCTATTACTTCGTGTGTTCTAGCGGTAATTCTGTTGGTTCAACCTGTCGACGGAAGAGAGCTTCAAAACTGAAATAGGAATCACGCGAAGGTATCTTGGCGTCAGTAGGAAGGAAGGAACACGCGATGTTTCTTCGCTTATGAAATCTAATTAGCAATTTAAACGTCTACCAGATTGAAGTAGAACTTTCCTTGATTCTCTTAATCTATTCGCGTACTTGCTTCTAATATGATTGGATTACTCGAATCAATATTTATTATTGAAAAGATTAACATTTTATCGAAAGAAATACATTAGAAACTAAATATAAATATAAAATGATTTTTAAATCGGATGAATTATATAGAAGATTTTATGACAACTTTATTATTCCTCTAATAATAATGATATTATCTATTTTTAATATATTCATACAATTTTAACGAAGGACACTATTTAAACTACCTTCCTCGTTCCATTTTAAATTCGACGTTATTAAATGTTCATACGCGATCAATCCGATTCCGTTTATTTATTCAGATCGACGAAATAGATATCTATCTACAATTGCCATCTATTTGTCCGTCTAACAAACCATTCGAGAATTTATTCGACTATCATTTTGTCCCTTTTTACTACGGGTTCATTCACTCGTGACCAGAAGAGATTAAGGGGTCATGCGAACGTTACAAGGTTGAATATGTACCACGACGAATAAGATTATCGTGCTCCGTAATTCAGTTTTCTTTTTTTCCTTATGCTTTTCCAACGTTATAATAAGAATTTCCAAGAGTTTCGGTCTCTCGCATACCCGAGGCAAATCGATTAAATCTCTAAACGAGATCATTCGCGAACGATTCGATAAGTTTTCACGATAACATTTAAGAAAGATCCAAACTTGATTCCAGTAGTAATCGTAACGCTTCGATAATATTTTTCCCAAACGATAGAATTATAGAACGGGGAAAAAGTCGAATAATAATGGTCCGTGAATGGGCGGAGAAGATACGGGGATTGTTGAGAGTGGTGATGGCGATGGTGGTGGTGGTGGTGGTGGTGGTGGTAGGGAGAGAGAGGGTGGAAGAGGAATAAACGTGGAAAAAAGGAATGAGAATAAGGTGTGGTGGGAGGTGAAGTCGTAACGACTTCTCCTCGGTGGCCTCGGAATACTGTGCCCTTTCCGAAAGCCATTAAAAGCCTTGGCTTACCTAAACTTTTCGAATAATGGACCGCGTGGCGAGACGCGTGCTCGCGGTAATTTCGCGCTTATTCGGCTTTGTTACGAGGTAGGGCAATTATTGAAAAGTTTTCGCGGATGCCTTAAACGCCAACTGTCTTCCCCGTTGGCTATGGTGAGCTCGATGGTGAGTCCTTTCGTGACACCCTCAAACCCTTTCTTCTATTATTCGCCAGGCAGCACAAAGCACGGATACTCCACTATCGTCGAGTTTAAAAGCGACTTTGCTTAGGAGATGACTCGGTCGATGAGAAAACTTACCCCATAAAACGACCGATCGTGTCCGCGATTTCTCTCACGGCAAAAGTCTTTTTCGTATTCGGTAAGCGTTTTCCTTTAATCGTTTAATTAATACTACGGACGAGTGCACCCGCGAGAGAGAGAAGAGAGAGGAAACGATTTACATTCTGAAATATATTTTTGGTTGGTTCTAATTATTTTCATGAAATCTCGAGAGAAACAATATGTATATATATATATATATATGTTCGTATCGATTTTTTTCTTAAAATAGATTAAAAAGATTTT
>NC_062188.1:18771833-18776833 GCF_912470025.1 Vespa velutina | reverse complement strand
TTACGACAATATCGACGTCCTTCTCCGTTTGCCCACGCGTCGCCCAATAAAAACGTAGACCATTTCGATCCACGAGGGAAAAGGAAGTCGAAAAGGGAAATTGTCGATGTTAAATTCTTCGTGTAAGGGCGCGTCCTTTAATCTATCTACATCGAACGATTTTCTTCTTTTTCTTTTTCTTCTTCTTCTTCTTCTTCTTCCACTATTTCTTCTTCGTTATATCGATTATATCGTGATGTAAGAAATCGTCGAATAATTTTCCATGGAATAATTGGATCGTTCAGTTGGAATGATTAAATTGTAAACATTCCAATTCGAAAAAAAAAAAAGAAAAAAAAAAAAAAAGACAATCACAATCGCGACGAATAGTTTTCTCGTTAGCGGCATAAGGACCATCGATTATTCATTATTCTTCGGTATTACAACGCATCTATGGACGCAAAGAAATGTTACGATGAAAAGAGAGAGGGAGAGAGAGAGAGAGAGAGAGAGAGAGAAAAATAAAAGAAACTGAGAAGGACAAGATACGCGAACGTCGATGACGAAACAATGAAATCAGTAATCGTCGGAATCGATCTCTTTTTTTTTTTTTTTTTTTTTTTTTTTTTTTATAGAAAACCTAAGCCACGATAATTGGAATGACGAGTGGCCCACTTATCTTGATGGCGAGGCGTAGGCATTTAATATCGTCGATAAATAAGAGTTACGTCGTCTTACTTTCTGCGTATTTATGAGGGTATGCGAAAGACGATAATACGGCAAGAGGAACGATGGCGAATTTGGTAGGAGAGCTTCGTTTTCACATCTACGACCCTTATAAATAAATTTCATTGAGAAAATAAGAAGACATTTTGCGGGAGAAACGTATAAGAGAAAGAGAGAAAAGGAGAGGGAAAGAAAGAAAGAGAGATATAGAGAGGGAGAAAAAGACAGAAAGAGAGAGAGAGAGAGAGAGAGAGAATGAGAGAGAAAGAAAACGAATTTTATCGGATCGCAAAGTCCCAGCCTGAAGAATAACTTTTGTCGTTGAAACTTTACGAGAGGGTAAGTCGAATTAAGCTTAAGTAGTGCTTCCTAAAGGCTCTGCAATTATAATACGAGACGGCGGAGAGAACGACCATGACAGTTCGCAGCGGCTACTCCATCTCAAATTGGACGGTACTCGTATTTTTATTATGCACGCAATTAAGAACATTTCAGAAAGATATAACGAGGACGGTTTGGTTCCGTGAAAATCGCAATTACTTCGAAGCATTTCCACACGATGGACCCCCGACTTTATTTCTCCATTTCGTTGGAACGAACGAAATTTTTCGATATCGTTTGAGAAGGTAAAAAAAGGAAAAGACGAAAAAAGTACGAAGAAAAGAGAGAAAGAGAGAGAAAAAAAGGGATAAAACGGAAAGTATAAAAAAAAAGGCGGGGAGGAAAGAAAAAAAAGAAAAAAAAAATAAATCCATGAAATAGCATCGACGAAATCGTGAGATTGATGATTATCGATAAAACATAATTTCTATCGGACGTACGCGTAACGATAACAGTTTTACGGCGTTATATTTTCGTTCTTTCTCTTGTTGGTAACAAATCGATCGTTTCGAAAATGACGCACGTTAAAATTTAATGCGAATAATTCAATAGACGTGTCTCCCACAATCGATATTTCACATTTCACACAAACAAAATAATATGAGGAAAAAAAAAAAAAAAGGAAAAAGAGAAGGAAAAAGAAAAAAAAAAAAAAGAACAAACCGATAACGATGCGAAGTAAAACGAAGAGGCAAACGAAATATTCCGTTCGAACTTCAATTAACGTTACCCCTCGTAATTTTTAATACCGGAAAATGGAAATATTTTAGTCCTATTGATAGAATTTTAATAACACGAATATCAGAATGAAGTAACAGAATGTATGTATATATATATATATATATATATATAGTCTCGCTTTTGTTTCCTTTCAAATTTTCCTCTTGAATTTTCGATAACGATTCAAGAAGAATCTACGAACGATAGAATTAAATCATTTGAAAGAATTAATTAATTCTCTACGATCTCTAACGTTAAAGTAAATTAACTTTAAGTTGATACTATTGTCTGAAAGATAAGGGTTATAACGGTTGAAGTTCATTTCTAAAGAACGTCAGGGCAAAGCGTTCGTAATATTTCCTTTCGAGTACGTTTAAAGACATTAAGGAAATATACGGGAACATTTGCAATTACGTTTTTCTTTCTTATCACAAGAAAGAAAAGTCTCCTTGGTTATTCAAGAAAATCGAATTTATTCGAGCATCGTCAGGCAAAAAAAGAAAAAAGAAAAAGAAAAAGAAAAAAGAAAAAAGAAAAAAGAAAAAGGGAAAAAAAAAGGATAGAAAATAATTTTCTTCAATATCCGAGACTTAAATAAAGATAGATCTTATTATTATATTTTAACAATTGTAAAATATTCATAGAAATTTGAGTCTCGTTTCGTCGAGACGAAACATGGATACGATCGACACTTGGAACGTTTAAACGCGATTCACAAAGGCACGCCGGGAACGACCCTGAGATCATCACGTATGAGCAATGACGTTGGAATTGCCGAACGCACCCACAAACGGGAACCACCCACGATATATTCCATACGTTCATCATTTTTAACTCGGGAAAATGATTGGAACGTCGGAGAAAGATAAATACGTAATGAATAAAGATAAACCGTATGATGACTTGAAAATATTTATATCGTTGAAAATTCCAATGAATTTGTCATTACTTCGATAAAAAGAAAACGGCTAAGGAGAAAGGAGAAGGGAGAAAAAAGAAAAATAGAAAAAGAGAGAAAAGTTGACAAATTTCAAGAATAAAAGAGCACAATGATCGTGGTTTAATCGAATCGATTCGTATATTCAAAGATCGATAATAGTTCCTTCGAGAAATGAACATTTTGCTCACAATCTTAGATAGATTTCGATGTCAAAGATAATTCGATAAACGATGAGAGGACCTGGGGGCTAAAAGTAAGTAAGTAAAGTAGCCTTAACAGTCAGGGAATCTCGGTTGTTCTCGAGTTCGCTTTGTAAAGAGTAAGATAGAGACCCTACTTCGATGTTCGTGGCTCGTTCGAGCGTGTCCTGCCGTTATTGCGTTGTACTCTGTAACCTAACGTGGTCCAAGACGATGGTACGCGTTGTCGCATGCATGTATCTTACTATATAGTAGAGTAACGCGCGAATGTGTTGTAGATAGTCTCACTTTGAGTTTCGGTTTCCTCCGCAACGTTCCATGTTGACGTATATACGTAAGTAAGCACATACTGCATTCTCTTCCTTTATTAAGTCAAATCTTATAACTTGTTTACGCATAGTGAGATATACCTATGCATAGTAGGTAGGTAAGTAAAGAGCACTATATGTTTACAATACTAAACTAACATCAGAGTTTGAAAGCTTCGGTTGGGATATTATAAACCTCGTTAATCTTGTCGAAGTATGTCGATATATATATATATATATGTGTGTGTGTGTGTGTGTGTGTGTGTGTGTGTCTGCGTGCATTACACGTGAAAGAAAATTATCGAAAACAACGATACAAATACTTGGATATATTAAAAGATAAAGAATAGAAAGAGATAAAGACATAGTGATAAGCAGAGATAAAGAGAGATGGAGAGAAAAAAAAGGAAAACAGAAAGAGGGAGGCAAAGAGAGAGAGAGAGAGAGAGAGAGAGAGAGAGAGACAGATATGCGAGGATGTAACAAAATCTAATAAAATTAGCGAAATGAAATAAACGAGCTCAGTTCGCCTTTCGAAACATTCGTAAACCGGTGTCGTGGAGCCATCGGCTCGGTACGTAATTTGTATATAAAGGTCTCTTTACTGGGATGGCGGTTCTCCCTGGTGAAACTCGTTAATTTTAACACGACGAAATTTCTACTTATGCGCGTGGATCGAGAAGTATATGGAAAGAGAAGGCCGTGCACGTGTAATTGTCATTTGTTAGTAGATTTAATTAAAAGTACTCGTTACCTGACGGACACCGTTCTGCACGCCGTCGCTGATTATTCCACGGCTGATGCATATATTCAAAAAGTTCGTTGCGTTGCGATCTCGCCGTCGAATTATACGCTCGTCGTCGCACCGTCATCAGTAGTATTCACTCTTCGAAGCAATGAGGAATAGAGAAACAGAGGAGACAGAGAATAAGCGAGAGAGTGAGTGAGTGAGTGAATAAATGAGAAAGAGAAGGATAGAGAGTGAGAGAGAAAACGGATAAACGTTTGTTACTCGGAAAATGTATGTATTTTGTCGAACGATCCACAACGGATTGCCATCAAGCGGTCGCTTGATTGAAACGCGTCATGATTTACTCGTAGGACCGCTCGATTTCTCTCACGTATACTTTATTTTCAAATTGAATCAACGATCGTCGGTAACGGTATCGCACAAAAATTGTAGAGAGAGAAAAAGAGATAGTGGTAAAGATAAAAAGAGATATAGATCTATATATACATATATATATATATGTATATATAGAGAGAGAGAGAGAAAGAGTAGGATACGTGCGAGGGCAGGTTGCTGTAATTGTTATCTGTATCGAATACCAAATATACGTATGTATGAAAACGTTACGTACATATATGATTTTTTGTTTTTTTTTTTTTCATTTATGGAGATATATTTGTATATATATAAATATATATATAAATATATCTCCATAATATATATATATATATACGTCTATACTTCAATTTCGTTGCCATTGACATAGCTGAGGAGAATATTTCAAATGTTATTCGAAAGCGAAAAAGTCATTGTCGTAATTGTTGAAAAAAGTTCTCAGTAAGAGAAGAAAAGTATTACAGAAAACGGTGATAGGGTACAAAAGGGGACAATGAATATTCTTCGTTGTTGCTCCGGTCTCTCGTGGCATTCGAGTCGGAGCGGTGCGCTTTTTGTAAAATCGTTCCAGGAGGAGCCTCGAGAAGACCGAATCGGTTGCGGAGTAAGGAGTTTCGGAC
>NC_062188.1:18764333-18769333 GCF_912470025.1 Vespa velutina | reverse complement strand
CTTGTTCGTGTGAACTTAGTATATCTATTCTATATTATTAAAAAAAAAAAAAAAAACAAATAAATAAATAAATAATAACAATAATAATAATAAAACAAAAAAGTATAAAAAAGAAGGTCCAATTTTAAAAGGTATTCTATAAATGATGTTTCCTTGGTTTCGTTCTTATTAAAGGAGACAAATCGAAAGGATTTTCGAAAGGAAGAAATAAACGGTTTGGTCGTAGTTACGATATCTTATCGCGAATAGGAGGACAGGAAGGTAGAGTTTACGGAGTTGGCCGATCTTATCGTTCGTTTTGCATCGGTTCGTTCTTGGACTCTGTATTCTCACGTAGAATTCCTTCGAGGTCAGGGTCGTTGTATTATTTCTAAAGACAGGTGTCGATCGATTGATTTCGATCGACCGATCTAAAATTCTCTCTCCTTTTTCTTTCAACATATCCGATCTTATAACATTGTGGATGCTCATAAAAATCGATCGAGAATATGCATCCTGTAGGTAGGACACATTACTTTCAATGTTTTACCACAGTTGATTCTGACACCAACGTTAACGGATCGAGTTAGAACCTTTCACAGTTCGATGAGCTTGCTCGGCCCCATTACTATATATTTTATAGTCATCGATTCGAGAGATCACGTTGTAAAAGGGAAACATTTATGTATCTCCTTTTGGAACAAGTCAATTACAGATTATGAATACACCACCTTTGAGAGTACTACCTACACACGATATTCTCGTATCTAATAAATCTATATATCGTCGATCGTATTAACGAGATAAAAAGTGACAGAGTTTTATTTAATACGTTTATATTTAGAATGGTACGCGATTAAAGTGCGAAAAGAAAAGAAAAGGAAAGGAAAGAAAAGGAAAGGAAAGAAAAGTAGAAAAACGTCGTATGAACTAAAACGATCTTCATTTGCTTGATTTAGAAAAAAAAAAGAAGAAAAAACACGTATATAAAGCCAACGAAATTACTTAGAAATGACTTCTCGATGGTCGCGCACCTTCGAACGGAATAACGCTGTAGCGAGATTAATTTCGTCGATAAGCTTTTCCTTCTAATAAGGCGGACGCGCTATTGGACGAAATAAATTGTTCGCCTTCGACGTTTCATAGGAACGGACGGCTGGTCGTCATGAACTTTTTATTTATACGTGCGAACTCGAACGGCAACGTAATGGCAATTCGTGCAACGTGAAAACGCGATCGCATAATCTGGTTAGGTAGTATGTACTACTAAATCCGAGACTAAGGTGTTACGATTCGTGCCCGGTATACCTACTTACATATATATGTACATATGTACATAGGGTGTGTCGCGAGAATCCCGTAATGTGTTGCAAGATGCAAAATCTTGAAAAACGATTCGCTCCTAACGTTTCGTATTTGTCCGTTCTCTCTCTCTCTCTCTCTCTCTCTCTCTTTCATCCTACTTCTCTATATTTCGTTCTCTTTCTTTGGTCTTTAGCTAGGCGTGTTCTATTGTTGGACAAGAGAGAGAGAGAGAGAGAGAGAGAGAGAGAGAGAGAGAGACAGAGATAGGAAAGGAACCACTGTCCTTCGTCGGACTTTTCAGTCGTAAAATACATTTCCATACGAAGTCGAAGTAAGGAACTACTTCGAAGCACGGATTACGTAGGTAGCTCCTTCTTCGGTTATTCAGGGATTAACCCTGATCGAAATTGTTCGTTGTACGAAAAGAACTTCCCTTTCTTGTTTTTCCTATTTCTTCTTTTTATTTATTTATTTATTTTTTTTTTTTCGTTTTTTGTTTCTTTCTCTTTTCTCTTCCTCCTTTTTCCTACGTTCTTTCTTTCTCGTCTTTTTCCACCCACCACCGGCATCACCATTTCGAAATTCTAAATCGTGCATTCTCGGAAATTAATTTAAAATTCAACGAGTTTAAAGCCAGTAAATTGACGATGGGGATTTTATGGGAGAAACATAAGAGAATCCTGGTTACGAGTCGTGGAACACCCTTGTATTATTCCATTCCCTGAAAGGTCGGAAAGATATTTTTCGATGGAAATCCTATCGTAATGGTTAGGGTAAGTAAGTACTATTAGGTACGGAAGGAGCTTATGCTCGAACATTGGAAATTGTTCAACCATCTTGTTCTTTCGTTTACGTATTGACGTATGTTAATTTTATTTTCATTTATTTTCTCGAATTACCCGGTGAAATCGGGTTACTAAGGAAGAAGGGTTAAAGGGACGACCGAATGGTCGCGCGTGCTCGCGAACGAAATGACGATGGGTTTCGTTTAGTTTAGTTTAGAGAATGCCGACATGCGAGACGATATTATCGTTGCTTGGTAGAAGAGAGGGAAAGGGAGAAAAAGGGGAAGGAGGAACGGGCGTGGAGTCATCGCGTCGGCGGCGAGGAATGACCGAGAAGAGAACCGCAAAAGAAGAGGAAGAATAAGAAAGAAGTAGAAAAAAGAAGAAAAGGGAGGAACAGAGAGAGAGAGAGAGAGAGAGAGAGAGAGAGAGAGAGAGAGAAAGAGAGAGATAAAGAAAGAGAAAATGGTAAAGGCCTTGGTGCAACGCGGGTACGTCTCAAGTAGAATGACAATTATTTCTGGCCACTGGGTAGATGGCGCTTGGCGGTTCTCCTTTGCCTCGTACTCATATGCATGCCCGTCATGCTTAAGTAAATCGAGTTTATTCTAAGCCCCGGGTACAGTGCCCTAGAATACTCCTTTCGATGGTCAGGTTTCCCGCCAGTACCACCGCCACCGCCATCGTCGCCGTCTCCGATCGAGAACGTGCGAGGCGCTGGAGTCTGGAATCTGGAATCTGAAGCGTGGAAAACGGATTACTGTTACTCCGGTTTGGTTAGTGCGTTGCTCTATCTATCTCCCTTCCGTGTTCTTTCGTTCGTTCCTTCATTCGTTCCTTCTTGCGTTCGTTATTTCAATTTTAATCAATTTTAACATTTCTACATATGACATATGGGATATCGGCGAGAAGAAATGTCTTTTTTTTCTCTTTTTTCTTTTTTACTTTTTTTCTACTTTTTTTTTTTTTTTTTTTTTTTTTTTTTAAAGAAAATAGGTAATACATACTCAACATGTATTACTATATTTGTTCTTTTAATGAAAGAGGGTTAGGTAAGGGATGCGGAGAGAGGGTAGTCGAGAGAAGGACACACACGTCACGTATAATGATCGTTTCCGATACAATACTGTATATAATATTTTTACGGAATTGCATATGTGACAGTCGAGAGGGAGAGAGAGAGAGAGAGAGAGAGAGAGAGAGAGAGAGAGGGAGAGAGAGAGTGCACATTTACAAGCATAAACGTCCAGTTTGAATACAAGTAGCATCGAGAGCAATCAAATATGATAGCGTTCACGTCACGTCGAAAAGAAACATTCGCGATTGGTTGTCGTTCTCGCGGTGGGCATCAGCATCGGTAGTGGTCAATCGCGTTGAGAGCACCACGATCGACGTTGCAAATGGTAACATCGAGTTAACGTTGGAGAGTCCATCGAGTACGATGTCCATTCGGAAACGCGACAACGTCATCGACGTAAAGCGTACGGAAAAAGACGCGCGAGTTTCGATTTACGATCGTAAACCATTGTCGATGGTTCTCTCGAGTGTTTTCATTTTATCGTTCAATGTATGTACGAGAAAGAGAGAAAGAATGACATATATATTTTTCTCTTTTCGTACGGAGAATACGGAAATGCGTTTCGCCGGTAGAAACAAATTCCTACAACATTTTATATGCAATGTTATTTTTATTTTTATTTTTATTTTTATTTTTATTTTTATATTTATTTTTATTTCATATATGTATACTTTTTTGTTTATTACAAGAAACAATTTCAACAAGAATACCTCAGCCTTTTGTTCTTCTTACTCTATCGATAGAAATTATCGTCGAAGGTATTTCATATCATACGATAAATTTTCCACGCAGCGTACGGTGGTCCTATAAAGAAAATGATATACCAGGGAACGATCGTTCATTCTCGATGATGACGAGGAAGCTTTATGGAGAAGGGGAGAACAGAGGGCCCTCTCGAATTTCTCGTCAACGATGCGCTCCATCGATCGGCATTAAAGTTACGGAACGATAATTGATATCGCGGTACGCGGTTTTTGCGAATTTCATGGCATTCCTTCCTTTCCATTTTTCTTTATATTTTTTCTTTTTTTTTTTTTTTTTTCCTTTTCATCTTTTATTTTTTCTCTCCCTTTCCCCCCTCCCCAACCCACCTCACCCCTCCTTTCTCAATGTACACGCGCCGTTACCATATTTATATTTCGAAAATGTGGCCATTAAATTGATCGCATTTCGCTTGTCAATATTCATGAAAATATTGACATTTCGAAGAAAATGTTTAATACAAATACACACATACATCTACGCATGCACATATATGCAAATAAACAAGCAAACAAATAAAATGAACAAACGCGACAAACGTATGATCGAATTAATGATACTATTAGATATTTTTCACGTATAAAATATGAAACGAGTATTATAGATTTTCTGACGTTTTAACAAAGTCAAAAGTCAAAAATCATATCTATGTAAGTATTTATACGTAAACTCGTAGAAATCAATTTAATCGATAGATTTTAATCAAATAGGAAAGAAATATTAAGGGAAAAGTCGTAAGTGTTGATCGGTATTGTTGTTCATTGAAAAATTCGTCCAAATGATCGAACGATTCATCGATCTTACATACATATACGTATGTATATCCATCTAAATCGTCGAAGCGCGCGATCGACGAGCTCGCGGACAGAGGGCAATTTCGCGAGCAATGATTAATATCGCGGTCTCCGTGGCTCTCATGAAAACGGCATTCCTGGCATAACCTTTTATCAGGCCGTGGGGACTCGACGGGGGCCAGGCAGCCGCGTGCAGCGGCGTGAGCTCGCGCGCGCAAGTCCTGTGCACCTTTTACTTGGCGAATATCTTGCATTCTACGTGTATATTATCTTACTCACTTTCGTGCAACCCAATAA
>NC_062188.1:18666833-18759333 GCF_912470025.1 Vespa velutina | reverse complement strand
GAATTCTAAATGGCCTTTCAAAATAATGTGGCTATGTTTACAAATAGTTTACCTCGAAGTTATTTGCGTGTTGCAAGGGATCCACGGGAAAAGATTAGCCATCGTTCATGTTTTTCCAAGTCGATCTCCTTCGCATTCTTCAAAAGATCGATAAGATCATTTTATTATTTGATAGGATCGAAAGGAAGAGTAATAATAATAATAATATGAAGGAGAAGAAGAAGAAGAAGAAGAGGAGGAGGAAGAGGAGAAGGAGGAGGAGGAGGAGAAGAAGGAAGAGAACGAAATGGTTTATCGATGAACGCGCAAGAGGAAATGTTTTTTCTTCTTCCTCTTTTTCTTCTTCGTCTTCTTCGTTCCTTCCTTCCTTCCTTCCTTTCTTCCTTCCTTCCTTCCTTCCTTCCTTTCTTTCTTTCTTTCTTTCTTTCTTTCTTTCTTTCTCGACGAGAACTCTGAGCACTTTCGAGAAACGGAGACGACTTTCGAACGGTAATGAATTATTTATAGAAAAAGATCGCGATATGGTAATTCCCGTGTAAACGTCGCGATTCGGAGCGACGGTGGACGTCGTATTTGAATCAATCGAGGTACGATCGTACACCCGAAGACTTTGAAAGACGGATAAACCCGACGTACATATACGAAGGTCGTCGAGAAAGGGTGCTTTCACGTTAAATACGTGATTTTTCAAGGGGAACGTCCGGAATGATTACGTAAACTTTCGATGGTTTGTTTGACATTGTTCTGACGTCAATTCGTATCTACATACATTCGTATACATACCTATCGCGTATATAGATATATATCCCTTTTCCCACATATCTACCTACTTTTGAGAACAGCAGAAGCAGCTAGTCTAAGTTATCAGATCGTAACACTGCTTTGATCTCGAGGACCATTCAACTTGGATATTTGTTTCTTTTTCTGAAAAGCATTGCTCTCCCTCTCTGTCTCCCTCTCTCTCTCTCTCTCTCTCTCTCTCTCTCTCTCTCTCTCTGTATTCGCACGTCGTGCAAAGCACGCGTGCTTTCGTTTGCCAAAAACCAGTCGGCGTTTGGTGCGAAGCTGAAAATATAATGCCTGAATGAAACGTATATATGTGTATACGAAGATATGTGTGAAAAGAGATAAAGATAATAACACCGTAGAAAATACGATTTTAATAATGATCAATAAATGAACGCTTAAATAGTTTGGAGATATTTTCGCGACAGTATAACTTCACGATTATCGAAAGAAAATCTTCTTTTTTTATTTATTTATTTTTTTTTTTTTTTTTTTTTTAACGAGAATTACGATTTGTTCATTCGCTTGGTTGGTTAGTTGGTTGGTTGGTTGGTTGTATGCTCGAACGCTTCGCACTTAAAGCATTTGCTCTGCTCTTAAACGATTACTTAATCAAAGTAAATGTTAGGAATGAACGAGTGCCAATTGGAGTATTTGCTGACGATTGATTTGAATTCGAATGAAGACGTTCGATCAACAATATCATTGATCGGCGTTTCGAGAATACTCGAACGTGTAACGTACTGCATATAAACCTTCTTTTTATTCGTTTTCTTTTAAGAGTCAATGCAGAACAATTATTAAGATATTATATAATATTTAAACGTAGCGTTCGCTTTCTTTACATTCTTCTCAACGTCGTATATTTTCTCATTGATTTTCTTATTGATTTTCTTATTGATTTTCTCGATGCAAAGAAAAGATTAATGATGATTTAAAAAATTTTTAATTATACGAGTAGTACAATATCGATACGAAACACATAAGGATCTCGGTGTTTATAGCGAATTTTTCTTTTTTTTTTTTTTCTTTTCTCTCTCTCTCTCTCTCTCATTCTTTCAATAATCTCACACAAATCAAAGTTCAATTATGCAAGTCCATGCATTTCTCCTACCTTTTTGCCTTCGCTACTTTCCTAATTCTCGCAGTAGAATAGAACTTGAGACTTATTTTCATTGCTTCAGCAAACTTTGGTTTCGTTAAAAGATACTTTCTCTTTCTTCCCGGGTAAAAAGTTCAGAATGGCCAGTAGAATTTATTCATCGAAAATGCATTTGAAAGAGAGAGATAGAGATAGAGAGAGAGAGAGAGAGAGAGAGAAATTAAAGCGAGATAAAATTATGTCTAAGTAGAATGATGGAGCTTGTGTTCAAACTACAAGAAACTTTTGCGTATCTCGCTAATTCGTATCTAATTTTTAATACTTTCTTTCCTTGATAATAATTCTACGTCATCGTAAGAATAACGGTCGATTGAGATCGAAGAGAATAAGAGGAGAGCGTCGTCGTTATGGAGGTTGCGGTTTGCGAGCAAAGTCTTCGGAAGGAGATAAAAAGTGGTCGTGACAAAAAGTCCACCATCTCTATAACATTCCATAGGATTATATTGGAGTTTTCTGAGATAGAAATAAAAAAGGAAAAAAGAAAAAAAAAAAAGACAAAAAAAAAAGAGAAAAAAAAAAGAAGTAATATGAACGTAAATACGTAAGCATTTTACATAACACGAGAAAAAGAAAAAGAAGGAAAATGTGTTATAATGATTGGAAAAATAAAAGGGAGAACGCAATCTTTTTAAAATCGATAAGTAATGCACGTCTCATATCTATATGACATAAATAACATTGATTTTCCTTACATATATGCAACACATACACGCGTACATACATACACACAGATATACAGACACACACACACACACATATATATATATATATATATATATATATATATATACATACATATGGCGGTCAAAGTGAAATACGTTCCTTTTTAATTTCAATCTAATCAAGGTTTAAAAGCGAGCCAGCTTAAAAAAGAACATTCGATTACACGAGGATTTCATTTGACGTTGGGGTAATCTTTAAAGGACAGTTCGCACAAACTGGCAGACGCGACGTCTCGACGTATAATATATCCACCCTTCTTTTTGCTATTAAGCACATAAACGTGAACATGTCGTCGCCACATCCATACATAGATAGATCATTACGCGAGTTCTCTCTTTCTCTCTTCCTTTTCTCTTTATCTCTTTATTCTCCATCCCTTTCCTTCGTACCTCTCTATCTTCTTCCTTCCTCTTTCAACGGTCCTGCATTGCCGCCAACTGCACTTCCGTGTGTTTTCATTACGGATTCATTCACGAGCGAACGCGAAACCGGAAAGATCATTCCGGCCTGACGTACACGGAGAGAGAGAGAGAGAGAGAAAGAGAAAAGGATGGAAAAAGAGTTGGGGAGAGAAAGCAAGAGAGCGAGAAAGAGAGAAAGAGAGAGAGAGAGAGAGAGAGAGAGAGAGAGAGAGAGAGAGAGAAAACGATGGCGCGACGACGAGGCAGGAGATAAGCGCGCGCGAGCGCGTCGGCGTGACGGCCGTCGATGAAAGGTAAGTTTTTATGTAAAACGTCACCTGTTTTGTCGACGAGCCCATGTATGTATGTATTCGTTCCTTCCGACTGTTCTATCCTTTTTTTTTTCTTCCTTTCTTCCTCCTTCCTTTGTTTTTCCTTGTTCTTTTTTACATTTATTTTCTCTTCTTGTTTTTTTCCTTCTCTTCTTTCTTTTTTTTCATTTCTCTTTCTCTCTTTCGGTTTGTTCTATTGAAACGCATTGTGTGGGTGATGGTGGTGGTGGTGGTAGTGGTGGTAGTGGTGATGGTGGTGGTGGTGCTGAGGGAGAGACAGAGGAGAGGATGGGGGCCGAGCACGCACCGATCTTACGCACCATGAAAAATGCATTGTTGTGTGTAAGAGCCGTGCGAATTGGAGCGGTGAGAGCGAGAACTGTGGCGAGAACGACGTTTTTCTACTACGATACGAAAAGAAGTATCAAACCAGGGTTGTCGAACTCTCCTGTTCGTTTCGCGACATTAATCGCGATCGCACAGAGATAAATACACGAGTTAACATTTTTCCGATAAAGATATTTCATGCATTTAAATGTCAATCTGACCGTGAAAAATATTGACAGATATACGCTATCTCTTTATATATATATATATATATATATATATATATATATATATTATTTTATATTAAAATAGTTTTATGAACGCGCAGTGAAACGATCCTTTATGGATTATTGCTTCGAGACATTTATATATCATTGAATTTACATAAATGAACGTAAAACAAACGGAATTATCGTGCAAAACCTCTTTAAATGAACGACGAATTTCGTCGCAGAATAATCAATATCACAAAGCAATTCTCGTTTGATAAAACGTACGGAAACTTTACAAAGCGGTTTTCGAAATTAATTAATTCGGTTGGCTTTCGGATCGAAGGCCTGGATTAACAAACAAAGAAAACAAATAAAATGTTACATGGATGAAGTATTAAACGACGACACTTATTCTTCGACTATTCACTCGTTGTTTTGAACAGAGTTGAAGAGCAAACTGTTGACAATCTCAACTTGTTGCACATCCTCAGAGAAAGAGAGAAAAAGAGAGAAAGAGAGAGAGAGAGAGAGAGAGAGAATTTCGTAAAACACTTTGTCCAAAGTCCCTTTAGACACTCTCCTTTCTTTCTGTCTCTCTTTCTCCCTCTGAGTCTATAATTCGTATACGCACGTACGCATGGTCGAAAGCAGCACGATCGAAGGGCGGAGAATCAGAAGGGCAAACTGTGAGGGCAATCGAAAAGGCATTCCGATGGGAACGATCCATGGGAGAAGAGATGCAACGGGCGTCGTGCTACGACAATATAGATGCCGGTGCAACCGTTGGACGCGGTTCCCATCGATTCACGATATCGGAGAATATCATGGAACCGTATCGTGGAAGCGTATCGTGGAGCGTATCGTGAAGCGTATCGTGAAACGTATCGCACGCCGATCGCCACACGGTAAAGATACTACTCCCGCGAGACGATCGGTCGGCGGTTTCGCCTCGACTCCGACAAACAAACCGACTCGAAACTCGTCGTAATGGGTGTGCGCGTGTGGTCGATACCTTCTTCTTCTCTTCTTCCTCCTCCTCCTCCTCCTCCTCCTCCTCCTCCTCCTTCTCCTTCTCCTTCTTCTTCTACTTTACACACGACCCCTTCTCTACACACGAGAATCGTCTGGAGAGTTCAACCGGCCCTGCCGTTTCCTTCCGATTTATTTTAATCTCTCGATCTATCGATAATAACGATATATCTTTATACATATATATATATATATATATGTATGTATGTATATATGTATAGGTATATGTATATCAAAGTATTCCATATGTGTATAAATACACCAAATATAGATTCTCGACCTACTCTCAAAAACTCCGATGAGAAACATGAAATTTATTAAAAGCCATAACGAGCTATCTTCTCTTAAGACTTGTTTTTCTACGTTCGTAAGAGAAAGAAAAAAATAGAAGAAGAAAAAGGGTGGGGAGGGGAAGCAGGAAGAAAAAGAAAGAAAATAAGAGGAAAAAGGAAGGAACAGTAGAAGAAGAAGAAGGGTTTAGTCAAAATTATGAAACGCATTCCCGATGCCGACCCTGAACTGTAGCGGATTTCGTATCTCGAACTTATCTAGGAATGTCTTCTACGTGCGTAGACTTATCGACCGGACCAATCCCCGATCGATACCGGGGTCAATGGCACCGGCATTGGTGTCAATGGTTCAAATGGTTCTCTAACATGCCAAGATCGTCGAATAGCGCGATTACGGATGCACGTATCTTGAATGATAATGCGATTACGTCGCTCTCGCGACGTCTCCAAGGAGCTTGAACGTTATTGTTTCAGAAATTAATCGTTATCATATTTCTCAATTGGTCGAGCCAATGACTAAATAATGATAATAATATAGAGGATATACAGAGGATAAATATGTGTATATATATATATATATATATATACACATATATATATATATATATATATATATGTATATATTATATATGTCGTTGTTAGCGAGGTACTAGACAACACTTTGCGTTCCTTCTCGTTAACGTGATTAAACGGCGAGAAAAAAAGAGCTATAAAATAGATAAAAAGAGAGTCAAAGAGAGAGAGAGAGAAAGAGAGAGAGAGAGATAGAGAATAATACGACGAATATCAACTTCGTCGATAGCGATAATCCTAATGCGAAAAGCGATAAAAGTCGAGGACTCGTGCACGCTCTTCGAATTGTTTAGTGCTATCGGTTAAGAGAAAATAGAGCTACCGTTGGATGAGGTCAGTTTACACCGGTCGCTTAAAGGCGCTCCATCGTTTGCATTCCATATGATCCACTACGTAATCCTTCCTGATCGCTAGCATGGTCTTTGCTCGTTACTAGAACGAGCAACGTAGTCGTCGTAGTCGTGCGATCGAATGCCAACAGGTCGAAAGAGCGCGCGTTTAGCGATTAGTCGCTTAATTGGCGCAACTTCTACGTCCTTGAGCCTGTTATATGGAAAGAACACGGTCTCGGCTTACCGAGGACGTTCTCGTAACGTGTACCGAAACCGTTCACAGTTCTGAACGTTTACCTGTTCGTTCATTTACCCCGTATCTCTCTCTCTCTCTCTCGTTCTTTTAATTTATCCATCATCAAAGAGTAGTCTTGGAAAATGGTGCTTTTCACTCTCAATTCGCACGATTACACGATGGAAGCGGATCAACGTAATACGGTAACGTTGCGATCGTCGAGAAGGCCGTAAACTTTTCTCGTATTAAATCGAAGATCTTATCTTCGACATTGCTATTTTCTCTCCCCTTGCCTCTCTGATTCTCTTTCTCTCTCTTTCTCTCTCTCTCTCTCTCTCTCTTTCCTTCTGTCTCTCTGTCTTTATACTCGTGAAACGAACGTGCACCCCAGATAAAAGGTACTTTTTAAAGTTCACCGCCGTTCGAGATTATTTTCTCGAAGAATTCGATCGTTCCTCGATAGGATTCTTTGGATTAGGGTATATAATGAAATAACGGGTGGAGAAGGAGGAGAAGGAGGAGGAGGAGGAGAAGGAGGAGAAAGACGGGTGAGGATAGAAAAGAAAAAAAGAAAAAAAGCAAAGAAGAAAGAAAGAAAGAAAGAAAGAAAGAAAGAAAGCAAAAAAAAACAACAAATAACGAGAGGATAGATAATAATGCAAGATAAATGGCGTAAGATCGCATGGAAGGCGAACACACTTCCGAGAGCGACGACTTTGCTTCTATAAGTACCGCGGGAAGAGCGTGCGCGCGCGCACGTATAGAGAGGAAAAGAGGAAGAAGAAGAAGAAGAAGAAGAAGAAGAAAAGGGGACTAAAGAGGGGGCAACGTCACGATCCATTTCTCGACTTGACCGAGTCGAAAGACCGCGTCGGTTGCCGTCTAAACGAGGCGTTAAGGTAGAACGTTTCCCGCGGAGGCAAGCCGGCAAATAGGCGTTGCACTTTAGATCGCTATCACTGTGGGTAAACATTTGAGCGTTCACCATCGGCCGAACATAGAAAAGTAGGAGTTCGGCTCGTATATCATGGCAACAGATAAAAAGTTTAGCTCTTAAGCGTGAGGTTATCTCGCGGATTCCTGGTAAATGTTTCCCGAACGTGGAAAGAGAGAGAGAGAGAGAGAGAGAAAGAGAGAGAGAGAGAGACCGAGTGAGAGAAGGGAGAGAGAGAGAGAGAGAAAGAGAAAGAGAGTAACAGACAGAGACAGAGACAGAGAAACCGAAACCGTCTCGTTTAATCTGTTCTGCCATTACCGAGTGTGTCTTGCTTGCCGGTAGTCACGCGGCCAGAGAAAGAGACCCGCTAGAACAATATTCAAGAATTTTCCGATACGTACTATCTCTCGGTCATTTTCTTTCTTTTAGCACGCGAGAACGGCGAACACGCTCGTAATGGATTGCAGATCGATATCGATGAGACGTAACGTTGGTTAATGGACAAACGATCGTCGTTCCGATTTACGATCGATCTTTCGATCTCTCTCTCTCTCTCTCTCTCTCTCTCTCTCTCTCTCTCGTTCAACGTTCATTGCCTTTTTCGACTTTGGTATTTTAGCACGGTGCGACGAATTTTTCCTCTTCCTTTTTTTTTTTTTTTTCTTTTTTACTTTTTTCCTTTTCTTTTCTTATTCTTATTTTTTTTGATCTGCAAGAAGGAGATTTTTGACATTTTTAAGATTTTTATTATCCACAAGGTGGAAGAATTTTTCGGCGGAGAAAATAAAACGTAGACCGATCGGGGAATTCCATAGTGTCGTGAAAACAGGTGATTGTGTAAGATCTGCCGTAAAAAAAAAAAAATTAGTCGTTTAGAAGAGAGGTCTCGAACCGATCGGTAGGTAACTCGCTAGAGAGTTGATGACCGAGGAATTAGGGGGAAGGGGAGGGAGGGAGAAGAGTATCGTTCGCACGAAGTTGCTAACTTTCTCGAGGATGAATCGTTCGCCGCATCATTTCATTTTTGCAAGGACTTCAAAGTCGACGACGGGGTAAGACGACGTCGAGACCGAGAAAGTTTCATAACGCGCCCTCGCTTCAGTTTCACTGTAGGGAGAAAAAGGACGTATGTATACCGAAGTAAAAGAGAGAAAGAGAAAGAGAGAGAGAAAGAGAGAGAGAGGGAAACAGACAGAAATAGGATGTCGTTGCTGCCTCGAAAATGATATCTCTCTTTCCTCTAACTCGAATACACCAAAACTTACGGTCTGCATTCGCAGGGAAAGAAAGACAGCAGTGGCACGACTATAGAAATGTGGAGATTGTATATCACTCTACGATACAAATTTACTACTCGTTACTAGAAAATATAGTAAACTCGATCGGGTGATCTATGGATCTTTCTATGAGCCAGTATATCCTATCGACTTCGTTATTTTACGATATGCGATAGCGCTATACCTATATAAACGATTGCACCTTCGAAAGATGCCGATCTCCCGAAAGAAAAGAAAAAAGAGAACAGAATAAAAAGGAAAAGGGAAAAGAGAAAGAAAAGAAAAGAAGAGAACGGACCAACGGAATAAATCGACGGCTATAAACGGAACACGACGTAATCGAACGAAAGCAGTTAGTAATCGACTACAGGGAACGTAGTAGAATCGAAAGTAAACTACGCAATAGGAATTTCGAAAAAAAAAGTTTTCACTTTTCTTTGATAGAAAGCATAGCAAAGTTTCCGTCTGCCGCGGTCCATGCGAAACTTAACTCATTATAACAGAGAAGATGTGAATTTCAACCTGGTGTCTTCGTTTCTCTTTTTCAAGATTACGTCTTCCCGAGAGATGTTTGTACATATACATATATATGCACGCGCATGCATGCGTGTGTATGTGTGTGTGTGTGTGTGTGTGTGTGTGTGTGTGTGTGTATGTACGTAAGCACGTATACGTTGCATCTCGTTTTCTAACGAGCTCCTTGAATTATTACTTTTCAACTTGTCGAGAAAATTATTTTCGATTCGATCGATGACTCAATGACTTAAGAAAAATATCATTAAAATCAAATTCTATGTTTTTTTCTCTTTTTTTTTTTTTTTTTTTTTTTTACTTTTCTTTTTTCTTTTTCTTTTTATTTTTCCTTCTTCTTCTTTTTTTCTTTAATAATTTCGAAAAGCAACGAAGGAACGTAAACTGTCGATATAAATATAATTATCGTTTAGAATAATTTCGCGAGTTTATCTTTGTCAGAGATCGTCAAAACGAAAATGGCGAATACGTCCCCCTTTGATTCCAACAAATAACACACAAATGTTTTAATAAATACGCCCGGCTCTTGGATCGTACCGAACTCGCTAGCGAGACTCGCAAGTGAGGCGAGGGCGGTCTCAGTGTTTAGTAAACTCGCTAGTGCCTGTTTTATTAGCAAGCGCCAAGCCGACGTTCGACGTAGAAACGCGTGCCAACTCTCTCCGGTCAAGGGGTCGCTTGACCACCACGCGACGAATATAACAACCTTCTCTAGTCGCTTTCCTTGATATATCATATCGAACATTTGAAATTTTCAATTAGCGTAAATGCATTTTATCGCAATTAATAATTAACAAGAGAAACAAAATTTATCGTCGATCATTCGGACAAATACCATCTGTTTTGCTATTCTAAATAAAGAAAAAAAAGAGAGAGAGAGAGAGAGAGAGAGAGAGAGAATATATCTAAAGTAATAAGGATTCTCTTTGATTCGATTGGTCGGTCGGTCGCGCGAGATTAATTAGAACTAATGAAACGACGAGAGTAACAGGAAGAAGTATCTTCTGTTATATGTAGATGTATAAAAGCGCATGTTCGGTGACCGGCATGTACGAATGATCGAGCGAGCGACCAAGTGAGCATGCAAGCAACCAAGTAAGCAAGCAAGCAAGCGAATAAGCAAGCAAGCAAGCAAGCAAGCAAGCTAGCGATCGTTACCCTGGCGACTTCGATCTTCGCGAGCAACCCCGTTTTTCGTCGTGAAATAACGCACGGAGGTGGCTCGTAATCTCCGAAGATTCTCTTTGACGACGGTAGTCTCTCTCTCTCTCTCTCTCTCTCTTTCATGTGTGCGCACGAACGTAAAGAGGAAAGATTGGACACGTTTGAGAGACGAAGAGAAAGAGACGGAGAAAGAGAGATAGAGAGATAGAGAGAGAGAGAGAGAGAGAGAGAGTGAGAGAGAGACGAAAGAAGTGACGAAGACGAAGAGAGGTACGGGGTAAAGAAAGATCCGTGGTCTCAAGCGCGCAATATACACATACACGTATACAGAGACTGCCGAGATCGTGCGTGACGCGTCGTCGCGTAGGAGCGGCGCACGCTCGTTGCTCGGCCGACGCACCGAAATAGAATTTCGAAATAGACCCAATATTTTCGTCGTCTCGCATTTGCGCCACCTCTCTCTTGCCTACCATCGTTGTCGCGGCGAGACCGCACCGAGGAAGAGCCTCTTCTCCGATTCCCAGATTTCCCTGGACGCTCGGAGAACCGTTTCTTTCCACTTTCCTCTTCTCTCCTCTCCTCTCATCTTCTCTTCTCTTCTCTTCTCTTCCCTTTCCTTCTCTTCTCTTCTCTTCTCTTCTCTCCTCTCCAGTCTCTCTACCAGTACCAACAAACTTTCTTGACTTCAATCAACGACTACGAAATTTTTCATCTCCTACGCCAATGCCGATTTATTATTTAACTTTTTTCCCTGCCCAATAGAAAATGGAGGAAAAAAAGAGCACGGTAATAATTTATCTCTTGAAACAGTTTGCCACGCCTGAATTCTTCTTTTCTCTGTGCTCGATTTATATTCCCTTTAATAACGATAGAGAAAGGAAAGATGCGACAATCGAAACTTTAACGCGTGTATTTTTTTTCTTTTTTCTTTTTCCCTTTCTTTTTGGTTTTTCTTTTTTTTTTTCCCCCAAAAGAAACAAGAAAGAAAAGTGAATACGAAGAAAAAAAAAAAAAAAAACGAAACGATCACACGTGAAACAAATCTTTTCACGATATATGAACGTTCGAAGACGAATCCGATAAAGTTTTCTCATAAAATTTCATCTCTTAGACAATTCCAGTTCGAAAGAGTCGTAAATCTTTTTGGTGGCAATTGTCACGTTTACGGTTTGCTCTTTATTATTTTGTAAATTTTGTTTTTAAACGATTCGTTTCTTTTATTTTACATAGATTACGTATGTATTTCTTATCGAGAAATTATCGTGTTTATTTTTTCATTTAGCATCACATTAACTCACCGACGAAGGTTATAGATATTTTTGTATAGATCAAAAGCATTAAGACGGTTTTGAAAGGTAACGACCTTCGAGATATCAATAATAAACAAAGTATATCATTCAATTGCCGTCTTTAGACCGATACAGACGGCAGTTCAGTCCATTAGCAGCCGTCGTTACGTCGATAACGTAATTACTCGTAAGTAACACAGAAGAAAATCGCGTGTATGTATCGAATTTCTAAAAGTGTATTTCGTTCGTAATTCTAGTTTTAAACCGAGCATTAGTTAGATCCTGCTAGTCGATTAGTATGTTTCTTTAGTTTTACCAAACGCGCTAACGTTCGTCGTAAACAGCTGTTCTCTTCCTCGTTCATTTTCCAACGATACTTTTTAGCCCTTCTTCTTTCGTGTAAAATAAGCAAAAAGCTTGGAGAACCAAAGGAAAATGCATTTACAACGTCTAAGTAAATAGCCTTCCGCATAGACGACGCGTCAAATGGAGTCGTCGAGAGAAGCGATTATGAAAAAACTTCTCGAGAAACCGATGGAGAATTATTCATTTCGTCGAGGTAATGGTGGTGGTGCTGTTGGTGGTGGTGGTGGTGGTGGTGGTGGTGGTGGTGGTGGTGGTGATGGTGGTGGTGGTGGTGGTGGTGATGGTAGTAGTACACTTCGAAATTAAAATACCTCGACAACGTTGTTGTCGTTGAAATTTCGAGCGGCGTAAAACTTGTACTGTCGTTTCTTGAAAGCGTTGCAAAAGTAATTATCAAACGCTAGCGGAGACACAGATTCTAGTTAAAGTTGTCGTTTTCAAATGGAAAAATATGCTTTCTTTTTATCTCTCTTTCTTTCTCTCTCTCTCTCTCTCTCTCTCTCTCTCTTTTCTTTTTTCTCTTTTCATATTTTCCTTTTGACATCCTTAACGATTAAATGACGTCGCTTGAAAAGTAAGAAAAAAAGAAAGAAAAAGGAAAAAGGAAATTTAATTATCGACAACAAAAATAACATCTGGAGTAATATCATGTTGTTAATATTAATAATCTTGTTTTAAATCGAACATTGAATCTTTCGGCGAAATAAAAGGAAAGATCATGGTTAAAAGAAGAGGCGAGCAAGGAAATAGAGAGAGAGAGAGAGAGAGAGAGAGAGAGAGAGAGAGAGAGAGAGAGAGAGAGTAAGAGAGAATAAAAGAGAGGAGATAGGGCAAATCAAACGAGTTTGTTTTCTACGATTTTCCCACAACGAACATGGCGATGCGCGATGGGCATGGAGCCCGTATAGAAAGATAGGTACATACACGGAATAACTGAAGACACCATATAAACACAAGACAGTACAGTTCCGCGAGCCGAGGTACGCGGACTAAAAGGCAGAATCCCGGTCGTCGCTGGATCCGGCTGCGGGCACTTGGCCTTATACGAAGATCGTCCACCGTGAGCTCGGTGCCAGTTGACCACTGCATTTGATGCAAAGAAAGTAAAGACGGGGATCTGCCGATTTAAGAGCAAAATGCCAGCGACTCTACGTCTCCAAGCGAGTGCGACAGCTTGATGTCTCTTCTGCGCAGGATCTAACTCTAGCTAAGTACGATCCCAGCTGCTTCGATTCCAGCTGCTACATACAAACATAGTACGGGATCAACATAGATAACCATTCCGCCATTTTATCCTCTCAATCCCTTTTTCCTTTTCATTATTCAATATGTTCCAATGATTATTATAAGGATATAGATACCGTCGAACGATATACATACGTTAAATTAGAGATAGATCGATGAATGTACCGATATAATTAGGAATTATTAATTGGAGAATCTAATCAACGTGTATCGACCATTAGGACAATACTTGTCCGAGGTTTCCTAGTTATGAAATGTTACGACATACATAGGGTGCCCCGGTATCGATCTTCTAGTGACGTTACGAATTAAAGATGAATATTCGATAATGAAATACGTAAAGGTAACCTAGGAACACGATTGAAAAGAAAAAGAAAAAGAAAAAAAAAAGGGAAAAAAGAAAAAAAATTCGCTACTTTTTCGGCATGATACGGAACGATGTAGCCGTTATAGAGAATCCTCATTAACGTGAACTTCGAGAGAAGGGAAGATCCTCACTTCCTCTCCCTCTCCCTTTCCCTCTCCCTTTCTCTCTCTTTTTCTCTTATACGCTCTCGCTCTTCGACCACCATCACCGACGGGACTCTTCTTCGTGTTAACTCGCCGGGAATCGCGCGAAACGAGTTTCTAATGATCCTTTTTTTAGAGAGGAAAAGGAATTTATTGTGCTACACTTTGCTACGCTCGTATCCTTCTCCCGTCCGGAGGCACGTCACGCGTTCGGGGTTACTAATGAATGCAATTTTTATTGTCGCTCGCGTATATCTCGCGTATCCATCTCTTTGTGCGATTTCATTGCGTTTAAGCGCGAAGCGAACGCTCGGAAAGCGTACGAGAACTCTCGTCGAGATACGAATTCGTTTCGTTCTCTACCTCCTGCCTGCTTGCCTGCCTGTTTGCCTGCCTGCCTGCCATCTCTCTCTCTCTCTCTTTCTCTCTCTCTCTCTCTCTCTCTCTCTCTCTTTCTCTCTCCACACCACGTCCGACCATCCCGACGAAACTAATAATGCGTCATCCTATCAGGGAAACGATCGTACGGCCGATTTTCCCAACTAGCATTCGGCAAATGCTGTTAGAGAGGGAATTAAACTTTTGTTAACGATAAACTTTGGAATTAACTCGACCCTTTATGTAGATCTCTCTCTCTCTCTCTCTCTCTCTCTCTCTCTCTCTCTCTCTCTCTTTCTCTCTGTCTCTATTTCTCCCTCGTTCTCATTCTCCATCTACCCAAACTCATAACGCGCGAGTTTCGAGATAAATATATTGGGGGACATCCACTATCGATATTAACAGGAATCGATCGTTTAAAATATTAATTAAAACCGCGATACAACGAGAATAAAGGGAGAAGGAAGTGGGAAATCATGGACGTGGAAATTTTCATAGTCATTTCTCACCGTACGACGGGATGTCACGGTAGAAAAAGAGAGAAATTGTAAGAGAGAGAGAGAGAGAGAGAGAGAGATAAACGAAGAGGCGCGCGCGTACTAGCACATCCACTAGCTTGGCAAAAAGCAAAGGCATTGCCGAAAATAACTTAAAGCCGCGCGCCACGTCGCCCTCGGCCGTCGGCGATCTCCAGTGGACACTCAGCGCGACTCTCATCTTCTTCTCATGCTCCAAAAACCGGACAAGAACAAAGGTGAGCCGTCGCTCGCAGGGAGCCACGCGATTTGTCTCGCAAGAACCGAATCGTCCTTTCTACCTCGCTCTTCTTTCCCATGGGATCAATGTTCGTCTACTACTACTACTACTACTACTACTACTACTGCTACTACTACTACTACTATTACTACTATATGGTAAGAAGAAGACGATGTGGAAGGATAGAAAAGTGTTCGCTTTTGAAAGGAAATAAAGGTCACTTTCGAAAGGAAAAGAAGAAAAAAGAAAGAGGAAAGATGACGAACAAGAAAGAGAGAATAGAAGAGATTGAAAGAACGAAAGAGAGAGAGAGAGAGAGAGAGAAAGAGAGAGAGATAGACGGGGAGATTGAGATTTAGATTTCCTTTAATATAGTTATTGTTCTCTCTATCCCGATATTTTGTTATTTTGATTATTTGGGACAACAAATGGAGTTTTTCTTACCTATACTATTATACTTTACTTAATCGTCCTTAACTATGATCTTTCTCTATTTCTTCCGTGTTTCTCTTCCTTTCTCTCTTTCTCTTTCATTATCGCTTCTTCTTTTTTTCTCTGGCCGAAACATTCGTCGCTTTTTTGGCGGCGAATTGGAGGAATTACAGTGAAGGAAAAGAGCGACGGCAATATAGTGGAGAGAGAGAGAGAGAGAGAGAGAGAGAGAAAGAGAGAGTGGAAAGGGACGGGGGCGAGCCGGGGGAGAGAACATGAAGCACACTCGGGGGCAATAACTCGCAGCGTGTTGTGACTACACGACGACGACGGCCAGACCGCTGGTCGCTGTTCTATTTCTCTCTCTCTCTCTCTCTCTCTCTTTCTCTCTCTCTTTCTCTCTCTCCATCTTTCTCTCATTCTGTCTCTCTCTCTCTCTCTCTCTCTCTCTCTCTCTCTCTCTCTCTCTCTCTCTCTCTATCTTTCACTGTTTCTTCTCTCGTCGAATCTCGTAGTGATCTTTAGTTCTCGACATTTCACTCTCTCTTTCTCTATCTATCTCTCTTTTTCTTTCTATTTCTATCTTCTATATACAAATATTTTCATGTAATTACAAAAGAAGAGTAATTCTCGTCACATCGAGAACGAGAAATTGGCGTGGGAGACATTTTTCACTCGCATGAGAAATATTTTATCGCACTCTTTTTTTCTCTCTTTCTCTCTCTCTCTCTCTCTTTTTGCTACGCTATATTACAAGAGAAACACGAAAGATTCCTCTCTCTCTCTCTCTCTCTCTCTCTCTCTCTCTTTACTACGCTACATTACGAGAGAAACGCGAGAAATTCTTCTCTATCTCTGTATCTCTCTATCTCTCTCTCTCTCTCTCTCTCTCTCTCTCTTTCGTTCTCCCTTGCATGGGTCCGCTACGCGTTTCTCTTGTAACGCCGAAACTCTCTTGAATTTTCCAAGCTTATCTCAACGGAAGGTCGCGCGTTTCTCGTCCTAGTCCCTCCGCGGGACCTACGAAATGGGATTTGGATCGCGCCGTTCCATCGTCGGCCTTCGTATATATGTAATACCTACGTAGAGATACGTGAATCGGACGAAAATCTAGTGAACATGGAATGGCAGCGAATGCCGCGCTAGTGCACTACTGAATTCGATCAAGGTAGATAGGAAAAATTGCTAGTCCTTCGATCCTTCCGTAACAGTGATGTAGAAAATGTCATGGGTAAAGGGGTAAACGATAGATCGAAGAAACAACTTTACCTCGAAGAGACACTCTTTCTTTCTGTCATTCTCTCTCTCCTTCGCGCGCGTAGGTAAGGATTTCGTAGAAAATATCATTGTGCTCACGTCAATCTCCTTTCCGTGCGTTTTGTTGGATCAAGAAAGTCAAAGCTCGTGAGAAAAACGATAGTATTCATCGAATCGAATCTTTTGAATGTTCATCGAGGAAGTTCCTTTACAAGAGACGCTTCGGAAAAATCGAAGTGGGTAACCGGAGGAGAAGAAAAATTTCTGTAGATTCGATAAAGCCATGATTATCATACAAAGTACGTGCATGTTAGATCGGTGATAGTAGAGGGGCTAAGAGTGGAAGTAAGGGTGGAGACGAGGATAGAGGATGGAGGCTAGTAATGGTCGTTCCGAATATTTCCGCGAATCCGTTGAATCTTCCGGCAATGAGCGGTAAGCTCTTTTCTCCGTGCAACGAATCGAGAGCACACTCGATCTCGAATGAAGGAGAGGACCTGCGGAGTCTGCTTAGATCGTGACCAGCATCGACTTTTGCTACCATTCCAAGGGAAGTAAGGATGAAGGGAAAAGGGTTAGGAGAACATACTATAGATATAGATAGTATCTAGCTACCTATCTATAACTATATGTAGTAAGGATAGTATACCTCTATGTACATACATACTATATATATATATATATATATATATATATATATATATATATATATATATATCTACTAAATCACGAAGATGTAAGAGTAACGTCGAAAGAGACGGATATAGTCTTCAGAGATTAGCTCAATGGATTACATGCTCACATCAGAGCTGAATTCAAATTGTGCTTGCGTCAACAAAGCACGGGCTTTCTCTCTCTCTCTCTCTATATATATATATATATATTCCTCTCTGTAGCTCTCTCGGAATACACGCAAATACGGGTCCTCGTCAAAGGTGTTCCCTGACGAATTATTCAACGACGTACTATGGCATCTGTCGGTTAATTATCGAATTGACCAACATCGTCATCGCGTTTACGGCAAAAACGAATGAATATTTTATTTCTTTCGATAGAGATCGGTCTTGAGAGAATTTTATATTCTTCTTTTCTTTTTTTTTTTTTTCTTCTTCTTCTCACTTATTCTTTATGTTTGATCAAAGCTTTCCTATCTTTTACGTATATATATATATATATCGTATAAATATTTCATCTGTTTATAAATTTCTTTTTAGACTTGAGATTGCGATTGATATTTAATGATACTTTTGTATTTCTTTTATTTCTCTCTTTCTCTCTTTCTTCCTTTCTTTCTCTCTTTCTTGGCCGTTGGCTCTTACCTCGTTACATAAAACGTTAAAGTACGCAAGTTGCATTCCGAAATAAGCCGGCATCGCGTATCGTTCCCTTTGGTCTCTTTTCCAATTCGAGGCACGCGATAAAGATGTCAGAAGCATTAACTCGACGCAGCTTACGTTTTCGAAATTTGCCGAAATTCACTTGGTATTGTATCGTGCTTGGTAAACAAATTAACGTTAACGTAAGATACGTAACGTAAATTAATTTTCTAAGCGAATTTTTCCCGTTGGTTTCCTTTCGAGAGAAATAGATATAGATAATTAAATATTCATTCATTTCTATTAATTTATGCTCTGTCTTTATCTTTTTTTTTTCTTTTTATTTTCCTTCTTCTCTTTTCTTGTTTTTCTTGTGATTTGACCCCTTTCACAGGTTCGAACGCCTATTCTGAACCGCTCGGAAATAATACTCTGTTAGTAGGTTATTTATAAACGCGACAACGGACCGACCGGTCCGTCTAATCTAATAGGTTTTAACCACGTTGTACCGTACTCACTTTAAAAAGATATTTTCAAACGTGTATATATGATATAATTTTGTATTACCTTAAATCTTTTTAAAGGACATATTTGTCCCAAATTATGAATTTTTTAATAGATATGAAATAAATAATATTATATGTATGTATATATCGAAAATAGTCGAATCTCGTGGTAGAAAAATCTGAAAAAAAAAAAATAATTCGTAAGAAATGCCGAGGGGATGATGAATATTGTGGAGTAAAAAAAAAAGAAGAAGAATGAAAAGAAAAAATAAATAGGGAAAAGAAACGAAATGATAGCATCCCATACGAAGAGAAACTTACGAAATTTGCGGCTGTGTCAAGAAGGAAGTGGACCGGTAGTTGATAAAAAAAGGCGGGAAACTCGAAGGACTATTGGAAGACGACAACGGCGACGAAGTTGGAATGGAGGAGTCCAAATAGAGAAGAAGTGAGCTAGCCGCAAGGCATGGGATAGAGAGTGAGAGAGTGAGAAAGGAAGACAGGGAGAGGAAAGGAGAGAGAGAGAGAGAGAGAGAGAGAGAGAGAGAGAGAGAGAAGGAGTAGAGGAGGAGGCGAAATTGTCATTCGTGCACTGCATACAAATCGCGGGGCGTATCTTCGAGGCATACGAGGCGCTCGTGATATTCAATCTACGAGCCTTTAAGCTCTCTCATCCCTTACTCCGAGTGGGAAAGAAGTGGTGCTCTCGGTAGGGGTAAAGGCCGACCGTGGATTCACCGAGATGGAAAACACATGTTATCGACAAGCTGTCCCTTTTACGGTGGCTTCTTCGCTAGGGAAAGTGAAACTACGACGAAAGAAAGATGAGTGAGAAAAAGAGAGAGAGAGAGAGAGAGAGAAAAGAAGCGAGAAAAACTAATGCATCGTATGCATAGATACAAAAAATTATATGACACTGGTAGACATTAAAATATGTAATATGACAAAATTTATTGAGCTTATATGCTTACCTAGATCGTATTACATCTATAAAGAATATGAACGTTTTATTGAATCTTACAGATTCAATATTACTCTTCAGAATTTAATTAATTGCATTGTTCAGTGCATTCGATAATGCTGATAAATAAGAGAAATAACTAATGTTCAAGAACTTAAAGGCGCCGAACCATTCGCGTATTATCAGCTCCCTTACCTGGAACCTGCGGTTTTCCGTGATAACACGGCCAACATATCGACCGATCGATATAATCGGAGCAACGCCGCGAAACGCCGTAATAAAGGAACGAAGGCACGATGCGCCTCGTAGTTCGAACGTTTAACCTTGATTTTGGCGAATCCTACTTGCCTTTCGGATTCGTGCCAGCGATGATTCATAGCGCGAGATTAACGCAAGCCGTTCTCTCGGTCTCGACTTTCGCGGCTTCGTTGTGCCATAGACGAATAGTAGTTGTGCGCTTATGCGGGACCGCTTTTTTTTTCTTTTTCTTTTTTCTTTTATTTTTCTTCTTCTTATCGAAATATACGAGTTTCTTAGATACAAATAAAACATTTGAACTTTGATACATAAATATATATATATATATATATATATATATATATATATATATATATATATATCAGATTCGTAACTAGCGTTTGACTGGTGGTGGTCATTGATACTAATTATTCTTTAAACGTACTCGTTTTCGTTTAGTTTAGGTCTATACAAATATCTGAAAATAAATCTACGAAGCAATTAACAGTAAATGTCATAAGGGTTCTCAAACAGAATAATATTAACCGAAGTAAACTCACCCGAGATGTAAGTTAAGAGTATAAAATGATTTATACGATTTTCTTGATTCATGATCGAGAGAAGTCTGTTCTAACGTCGTGTCAAAATGTCGCGGTATTGCTTTGCGGAATCTTCCGAAAGGTAGGAAGTTACATCGACGTAAGAAAGAAGGATCCTGCGGCTTCGCTTCCATAGCTGACTCGCGACTGGCTCACAATCTTCGAGACGGGAAAAGGATCATAAATTTTCGCAGGGATGATATTAAAATTTCTTTTCCTTTAGAAACGGAGATATATATATATATATATATGTATATGTAGGTATATGTTGCTGCTTACCACCTTAAGGAAATGGAAAAACGTAAAAGGACTCGAAAACATTAATCATAGGAGTAGATTTCTCTTCTGTTATTATTACATATGACTCTACGTTGATACTTAGATACCTAAGTAGAATAGAGAAGAAGAAAAATTTTCATGTGCGTATTTCGATCCTACATTTTGATTTTAAAAATAGAAACGTAGTCATGATATAAACCGTGAAAAGAAACTTTGCTTAACTTATCGTCGTTACATCGATGATACTAGGACTCAAAGAGGTAACATCTTTTAACGTCGTTCCTCTTACCCCCTTCCCCTCTCGATTCTCCCCAACCCCTCTTTCGACCAGATGCAACAGAAGCATGTCTCTTTGCGAAGATCATTCCTCAAAGAGCTCACGAAGAGAGTATGTTTCGTGACCTGCGAATATTAAACCGATCTTACTTTTCCCAGTGAGCTTTATAGTAGTAAAGGTAAAAGGCAAAAACGAGAAAGGATCTAAAGCTTAAGCAAGTACCTTTCTACGTTTTGCTATATTTCGTCCATACACAGTTCGTTATGTCGCGGTTGCGTGAAATTCCGTGAAAACAAAGTTTGTGGTCTCTTTACAAGTGGAATTATTTACTAAAGAATCTTACGAATGGGATACTTAAACAAAGAGAACTTTCAATCGACTTTATACCTTTATGCGAGTTCATTTGCCAAGTCTTCAAAGTGAACCGTACAAAATTTCATATCTTTCTCGAGATAAACAAAGATACATACACGCGCGTGCATACACACAAACAACAGATGTATGTACATTGGCAATATAATTTTTAATTACGATCTATAGATATTTCAATCGTCCTATTCGAAATATTCTTTACTCTTGATCCATTCATATTCAATCTTCTCGAACGTATTACAAAACTAGAATTGGTAGGATGAACCAATTTTTCGGTTGCATTCCTCAAATGAGACAACACCATCGTATTCCCTCATAGCTAGTACGCTGACAATTATCTCATCCATCCTGAGTTACACGTTATCTCTATATCCGTACACGTACACCAAGCTATTTGCATCAGTTGACTGTACGAACAATTATCCTCGAAATTGGAGAGCGTAGAATGTCATATTCTCTTTCGCAGTTCTGCGTTACGAATTATCGATCGTTCTGTAACATTTATTTATTTAGATTCAATCGTGTAAAATTTCAATCGAAATAAAAAGAATCTATATTACTGGTATTGGTATTTTGAAAAATTTTAAGGATAGAAAAAAATTAACTACGTTAATTAGTCGGTAGACTTGTACTTTTATTTATGTATCTACGTTTTCCTTCGAAAATGCTTGGAAATAATGCTTTACGTCCGACCCGTTGAAACTTTGTATGTTTTCAACGCTAAACGAACGTCGGGCCACTTTACGTCTACGCGCACTTTAATAAGTAAGGGCTGCTTACCGCGTGTTTCTGTTACTATACGAAATTCGAAGAACGCTGTGAATTTTAGAACGCCTTCTGCAATACACAATCTCAACGTAACTTTGTGCCTCTACTACGTACATACGTACATACATACATACATACATACATACATACATACATATATACATAAGTTCGTCGAAGCTTCGCAGAAGGAGGATCGATAGAGATATTCGTGGAAAAAACAAGGAAAAAAAAGAAAAAAAAGAAAAAGGAAAAAAAAGAAAAAAGAAAAGAAAAAGATAAGAGCGCAAAAAAGTTTTACGTTTTATTAACCTTAAGTTATGTATATCGTTCGTTGTATCGTCAACGTATAGTTGACAAAGTACGATTCGATAATAAGATTTATTAATAAGAAGGACGTTTTTAGCGTAGGAGTGAAATACAACGTATAAGCTTTCCCGATGAATTACGACGAATCGATTGGAATTGCAAATGATTTCTTCGATATCTCGTACCGGTATTCGTAGAAGGAATATGTTTATCGTCATCGTAGAATTTCGATATTACTAGAAACGATCGTGGCACGTTGCTTGCTTACACGATACAAAGCCGTTCTCTGATCGCTCAGCGGTCAGATCGCTAAAAATAATTACGAGCGACCGGACTCGTTGGATCAGCAATCACTCGGCAGTCTACCTGATAGCCGACAATGCGAACGGAACACCTCTATTAAGCCGTTCCGTTTTATCCGATAGATCTTTACGACTTTCATAGATCATCTATTATCGAGGATTATTCCATCTTTTCTTTTTCTCTTATTACTACGATATATATATATATATATATATATATTTCTTTTTTTGTTTTCTTTTGTCGAATTGGTATGTTAGGAAAAGAAATCAGAAAAATTATTGATAGGTTAATGAGGCGATAAAACGTATCGTCGTCGATAACGATCGGGACACCCACGCGACGTTGTCGGTCCGTTAAAAATAAGAACGTGCTGAGGATCGATCGATCTTCGATGCGAGGTCGACTTGATCTTCGGTGAGAGAGCTCGTGGGTTGGCGTCGTCGTTGGATCGACGCTCGCGCCCAGCAGTCTACCTGCCGACGGTTCTGCTCGACTGCCGGTGGTGGAGTGCCGGAGGTGGAGTACCGGAGGTGAAGGCGGCACGGCGTATACGCTCACCACACGTGTGGTCCCCCACCAAGAGAACTCGTACCTCGTTGTGCTGCCTTTCTCTCTTTCTCTCTCTCTCTCACTCTCTCACTCACTCACTCTCTTTTTCTTCTTCGTCTTCGTCTTCTTCTTCTTCTTCTTCTTCTTCTTCTTAGTCTTCTTCCTCCTTATTCCTCTTCTTCGGTCCCTTCTTCACCATCTTCTTCCTTCACCTGCGTATGTCCCCGGACACGTGTCCGTATGTGTCCCTACGCGCCACACGGTATATAGAGCGTACCTGCGGCTTCTCCTTCCGAGTATGGGCACAGGGCCGTACGTGCTCGGGATTCGTACTCGGTCGCTTTCGCGATGACGAGCCATCTCGAGCGACACCCCCTTCCTTCCTTTCTTTCAACCCCTCCTCTTCCTCCTCCTCCTCCTCCTCCTCCTCCTCCTCCTCCTTTTCTTCCCCTCATCCTCCGCCGCCTCTTCGTTCTCCACCCTTATACGAGCAATCTGGTATCCCGTGCTCTATTCCCACCAAGTATGGACGAGTCCGATCTTGCCAAGGAGACGAGGAAAAACTGCTATTAACCGATTCTTTCGGATATTCGATACTTTACGATCTCTTCGCTTTCGACGAATCTATCTTTTCTACCTAACTTTAAGGAATGTTTTAGGAATTCATTTTCAAAATGATTTTTGTTAATTTTGATACAATCGCGTAAGTTTATTATCATGATTTTTATAAAGGTGATGGTAAAGAAAAAAATAATTATTGATTAAATGAAAATATTATTCGATATGTCACTTTCAATGTTTCCGAGTAATTGTGTAATATAAATTTTTTGCTTAGAAGGAACGATAAGTTTTCTTCCTTTTTTCAGACGTCCAAATGTCGCGATATCGGAGTACGTTATTGGACGAGTTCGATACAATAAAGTCGAATCTTCACGGTTGCCCTTTTTCTCTTTTGCGAGTAACGAGAAAGGAAAGAGGTAAAAGTAGGATGAGAGAAGTGGCAAGAAGACGGGAACGCAATTTGTTTCCGGAGGAGTACTGTAGAGACGATACCAGCCGATACCAGTCGATACGAGTCGATACGAGTCCGAGCGTAGGTTCGATGTGTATCGAGACGCGCGCCGTTTAATTTTACATTTTGGGACGACGCACTAGAAGCAAGAAAGCAGAGGAACGGGGCTCGAAAGACCGGCAGAGAATCGAACAACAGGTTCTTCGCGACGTGTGTGACTTTGCAAGACTTGGCGGGACTTCGCACCGCTCGCCGATGAATCTGCTTTTTTCGCGGGATCATTTTTTGGCGCGCGAGCGAGAGCTCCTTCGGGCCTTTACAAAGTAGCTTTCTGAAACGTCGGGATAATTATTTCAGTAAGAACCTTGTTTTTTCTTTTTTTTTTTTTTTTCTTCTTCCTTTTTTCTTTTTCCTTCTATGTTCTTATTTTTTTGATTTTCTTTTTCTCCATTCATCTCCTACTCTTAAAACCATCTCCTTCGTCAAAAAGGATCAAACTCTTTTTCTCTCCCCGCCCCCCTCCCTTCTTTTTATCTCCCTCCTCCTCCTACCCTCACCATCCATCCCCACCCACTCACTGCCACCCCTCTTTCCTTCGTTCTTTACTTGTCTTATTATTTTTATATTTCATTGGTATAACTACGTATTATACGGATAAATAGTAGATATACAGATATATAGGCGTCATATTTCTCACAATTATTGTATATTCTTCGTAAAGGACAAATTATCGGGCTATTAAAAGCGTCGTCTGCTTCTCGTTGTAGGAAGTGGAACGTACCGCGCCACTTAAGATTTTCTCGTAACTTCCAACGGTCTAGAGAGAAAGACGGATCTTAATTGCAACTTTCCCGTTGTCGCTTACAAGACGTAACGTACCTACATGAGACAAAGTTTATGAAGGTTGCGACGAAGAGGAGTTTAGATTATATGTAGATATATATGCATATATGTATTGTGTGGATGAAGTTGGGATGTCTCACTGCCGGACCAGACGACGACGACGACGACGACGACGACGACGACGACGACGACGAATCGTTCGACCTACTTCGAGAAATCATTCAAATTCGAGAATTTAAATTCGATGAGATTGTAAGGGAAAACCTCGCTGAAAAATCACGAAGGTCGTACGTACGAAAGAAAAGGGTGGTCGCTGTAAAGAAAAGATTTTCAAGTAACAAAAAGACAGATTTTCCTATTTCCTATTTTTTTTCTTTCTTTTATATATATATATATATTTTTTTTTTTTCGTTCCTTCGTTTTCTTTTTCTATGCAATTAGAGAGGAAACTTTCTAATTTCTTATTTATAAACTATAAGCAATGACTTTGCCAGCGAAGAGAGAGAGAGAGAAAGAGAGAGAGAGAGAGAGATCGAAGGCGAGAACGATCATGAGTTTTTCCATCTTACATAATTACAGAAATAATTACGATCCGCGAAATAAGTCCAAGAAACGGTCGAGACGTCGATATAAAGGATCGTGGCGGACAATCCCGTAGCGACAGGTTCTCACGGTTAGGAAAGCAAGGTGACTAGACGAAGATATCGGGTATAGAAAGAGGAAGAGAGAGAGAGAGAGAGAGAGAGAGAGAGAGAGAAATCGGTTTATTTACAAAGAGAGATGCAAAAAGAGAGCACGCACGATTCCTTCGTTGCGCTCGCACCCTTCCCTCTCTCTCTCTTTCTCTCTCTCTCTCTCTTTCTCTTTCTCTTGCTCTCTCCTTCTGGCAACTCGGCCGTTTCTCCTTTCCTCCGCACCGCGGCCGACTATAAGCCAACAGAAGTAAGGACGGGTTTCCGATTAAGGCCTTATAATTGACGTCTCGGGCCCCCCGTCTGGCTTAGTCACCGGGAACTGGAAGAGGGCCGTGCGGAGCCGCTTTTACGGATCGCGCGGATCAACAAACCGTCTCCGCGCACACGGAGCCACGCTTTACCGTAAAGTTCGCCTATTCACCTACGCCAAGAGAATGATTGCTCTTTTGGGATGGGACCGAACATAAAAGAGAGAAAAGAAAGAAAAGAAAAAAAATTCTCACGAGCGTGCTATAAAAAGTCGGTAATGGTAAGAAAATCCAGTTAGTCTTTGTTTCAGCGTCATTCAACGGGACCGAATCCCTTTAATCGAAGACAAAGTTAGAAATTTGTCCTTAGAGAGGAGAAAGACTTTCCTTACCTTTCACGTTTTACCCATTTCGTATGAGACACACTCACGAGTGACGATAATGGGATAAGTCGTGTTAACTTTCGATAGCCGTCGTGCAAGACGTAACGCAACGACACCGACAATGTTGCTAGCGGTTGGCTGGCTGTCGAGCAAACGAGCGCGCGCAAGTTTCGAACTCGTTGTAAACGAGACGAGTTACGTCGATGCAAGGTTGATCCTTTGGGAACAATAAAGTGTAAAGTTCGTAAAGCAAAGTAACACGTATGGACGAATAGATCGAATCGATTGTATCCAAGTGGACGATTGTCGAAAAATTTCGATTGGGTTAGATACTAAAATATTCTTCTAAAAGATTCCCTTTAAGATCGCGGTTAGAAGTTAGTTCGGTCGAGGTAAAGATAAAGATTTACGAGAACGTCATGTACCGTCTCTTCTTGCACGTCGTTGATTGTACCGAATTTTACGAGCGTTCCATGAGGAGTCACGAGTTATTACGGCGTTCTATATTAAGACGGGCAGAGTTAAGGACGCGAAATTTAGGAAGCCGAGATAAGAGAGTAAAATTCGTTGAGTACGTTGGTTGCGTCGGGGAGGATTTCGGGGAAGAACATGAGGGGAAGGGAAAATAAGAGACAGAGACCGAGACGAGACGAGACTCGGAGAGAAAAGTTGTTGGGCGCAATGACCGCCCGTAAATTGGACTACCTTCAAAAGTTCGCGCCGGGCGCGTTCTTGGCGCGGTCCTCGTTGGAAGAGTTGACTGTTGTCGGCGGCGAGCTAATCGCCGATTACGTTCGAACGAGGCACAACGAAAGGGAGGAACACTCTCTCTCTCTCTCTCTCTCTCTCTCTCTCTCTCTCTCTCTCTCTCTCTCTCTCTCTCTCTCTCTCTCTTCGCTTGGCTTTTATTTATACATACACGGAAGTCGTTTACTCACCGTAGTCCGGTCGAACGACGGCCTGGACCGCCTGTTCGTTCTTCTTGCTGCGAATCACCGGCTCACCGAGGATCGTGAAGTTTCTGGGTCCAACCCGATTCACAAACACTAGATACACTTTACCTCGCTTAATATTGGCGCGCACCACACCACTCTGATCTCCTCCTCCTCCTCCTCCTCCTCCTCCTCCTCCTCCTCGTTGTTGTTGTTGCTGTTGTTGTTTGCCGGCGGCATTGTTATCGTAGCCCTCGTATCCGCATACGGTCGATTTACCGGGCGCGGACTTGTCGCGAAAGTGTAACCTGACGCTATCGTTTTTCTGTAGCGGTGGAAAACCTGGTTGACTCTTATAAACGTGCTTTACCTCGAAGGTAACGGCATAGTTTGATCCAGGCTTTCTAACCGAGGACATGCTTCTGGCCTTTCCTTCGAAAACTGTGGGTGCCAAATAGGCTCTATTACCGACGTCCATGTCGGGACACCAATTTTGACCTCGACAGGTACCCTTGATCTTGCATCCGCGTCTTTGCTCGCGCGGAGAGTCCGCCCTTCCGCGATTCTTTCCACGTTGCTTGGTCGACCGCGAGAACCGGCCGTCGTTGGCGGTCGGTATTTCCTCACGATAGGGATAATAGGCTGCGGCGGCTTCTGCGGCAGCTTTCAAGGAAATCTCCCGAGGAGATGCTTCTTGGGAGGACGAGTGTCTTGGTCGTCGCGTCAATGGACTTACGTCGATTCGCGAATTCGTTTGGGGATGCAAAATGGGCTGTAGTGCCGTGTCGAGGGCTGTCGTCCTTGAAGCTTGGCGATGCTTCGCGCTTTCATCGAGGGTGTTCCGATTGGCGGGGGGTGCCGCAGCTAACGCGAACGCGCCCCACCAGCCGCTTAAGAATCCGGCCAAAAGCAGAGACGCCCACATCGTCCGAGCTGCTTGACGATCTTCTCGGGGGTGGTGAGGTGTTCTAAGCCTCGGTCACCCCGAAGAGAGAGAGAAACCACCCCGTCGCGTTACCCTCGCGTCCTCCTCTCTCTCTCTGTTCTTTCTCTCTCTCTCTCTCTCTCTCTCTCTCTCTCTCCCTCTCTCTCTCTCTCTCTCTCTCTCGTTTTCTTTCTCTCTGATAAAATTTTCTTTTCTTTGAAAGTATCGGGAACGTCTCGTTCGATCGTTCAAGACGCGTTGTACCACCGATAAAAGCAATAACAAGACGTCGACGCGTCCACCGAAGAAATTACCGGTAGTCTCATCTTCGTCGTCGTCGTCGTCGTCGTCGTCGTCGTCTTCGTCGTCGTCTTCGTCTTCGTCGTTGTCGTCGCCGTCGTCATTATCATCGTCACCCTCGCAATCGTCGCGTTTATTATCGTCTTCTTCATCGTCGCGCGAGTTCGCGCGCACGATAAAAGAAGAGAGAGAGAGAGAGAAGACGATCTCGGCTCGGGTAGAGACGACAGTCCCGATCGGGCGAGATGAGTACGATCGTGTTCGTTAGTAATCGCGTCGAGGGTGTCCGCTCAGGACGCGGAATCATCGCGACGCATCTCGATATTTCGTCCTTCGAAAGTCGCGCGATCCGCCGCGCGGCCCACCCTCTATCTATACGTGATTGCACGCGCGCGCGCGCGCGCCCCCCCACAGCAAAATGTCTCTGTCTTTATATCTGTCTCTGTTTCTCTCTCTCTCTCTCTCTCTCTCTCTCTCTCCTGTCTCTCTGTCTGTCTTTTTGTCTGTCTCTTTCTTTTGCTCGCTAGATCTCGTTGCTGCGCGTTATCGCGCGCGGATAGACACGAATGTGGAAAAAAAGAAAAGAAAAAAAAAAAAAAAAAAGAGAAATATTAAAGAAAAAAAGGTGGGACACTTTACGAAGGGTACGTAGAATCGATCGAAGTGTCGGATCGATCGCGATTGCGAATAAAATGGGTAACGTGACGGAAAAAGGGGGTAAAGAGTAATAATAGGAGAAAGTCGAAACGCGCACGAGGACGAGTCGACGGATCGACGACGGCGATCTAAGTGAATTATCGCGAAGCGATGGTTGCCGACGGTAGACTTTTCTTTTCTGCGACGGCTCGACGTCAGCGTCGTCGCGTGCACGAGGACCTCGTGTCACGTCTCGGCGGAGAAGGGATCGTCGTTGGCCCCGCGTCGGGCGCGCGCGACGGTTCAAATTAGACTGAGCGGGCCGCTCGCGCGGACCGAGGCCGGCCACAGAGGCGGCGCCTCCTGGTGGACGCCGGTCGAGGCTTGCCGCGCGCTCGCGCAGAGTCAGAGAGAGAGGGAGCGCGGACTCTCGCGAGCTCCTCCGCGCGAATCCCTCCTCGACCCGACCTTTCTCTTCCTCTCTCTCTCTCTCTCTCTCTCTCTCTCTCTCTCTCTCTCTCTCTCTCTCTCTTTTTCTCTTTGCCTTTTCTCCCTACCCCTTACCCTTCCTCCACCATCGGTCTTCTCTTTACAAAGTTCGAGAAGATGACGATGACGATGACGACTGGCTCTCCTCTCTCTCTTTTCTCTTCTCTCTGTAACTCTCTTTTCCTCTCTTTCTCTCTTTCTTTTTCTTTCTTCCTCTCTCTTTCTCTCTCTCTCTCTCTCTCTCTCTCTCTCTCTCTCTCTCTCTCGTCGCGTCCGCCCAAAATAAAGTCTCGCCCCTCTTTCGCACCACTTCCGATTCAAACGCGCGTCTCCAGAACGTACGCGCAAGACCAAGACTAAGAAAGTAAGAGAGAAAGAGAGAGAAAGAGAGCTCTCGAGAGCTGCCAATCAAACGAGAGTCGCTCTCTTAAACGGCTACTTTTTCACACTCGGCCCATGACAGATTAATCTCGGCCTAAACGACGACGCTCCAACGAAGCGTCGTGTTCCTCTTCCAATCAACGTCGAATTCGAATTCGTCTCGTACCGTACAATCCTGGTTGCTGTTGCATCGCGAGCTCGTCGAATCCGGTCTGCTCGTTTCGCACTATAGAAATAAAAGTGCGTTTGATGTCGGCGCGCGCCGTACCATTGGGACCGACTCCCGAAATTTGGTTTCGTCTCGTGAAACCCAGTGAATTCATTTACGATCGGTGCCCTATCGATCCGACCGAGGGATGCCATCTCGAAAAACGAGAAGAGTGAATGGAACGTTTCGAATGGAACACCGAATCTTTTTCTGTCCTTTCATCCGTATATTTTCACTATATACGAGATAGCTGTTCTTCTTCTTCTTCTTCTTCTTCTTCTTCTTCTTCTTCTTCTTACGTAAAAGAAGTCTTTCGATTTACTCTTTGAAAAGTAGGAAACTTCTTATTCCCCTTGCACAGATCGCATGTTTCGCAAAAATCGTATTAACCCGTTTCCTTATCCGTTTCGCGAAAGATACGAAAAAGGTGGAATAAAATGGAACGGAGTAAGGGCAAGTAGGTAATATATCCGTTACAGAAGGGTATAGATACGTTCAAAGGAAACGTAGAAGCCAAACGGAGCCAACTTGTTCCTAGATGTAGGAATATTGCTCTCTTTTCGATCCATCGAAGCAAATGTTCGATTTGTTACATTCTAACGCGATCGTTGGATCGTTCCTTCATTGTTCGAGGTTAACGTCGTCCAACTTTGAAATTGACTCGTTGTTGTTATTGTTGCTGTTGTCGTTGTTGTTGTTGTTGTTGTTGTTGTTGTTGTTGTTGTTGTTGTTGTTGTTGTTGTTGTTGTTGTTGTTGTTTCGATGTTATCGAACGTGGTGGATGGACAATCTTACTTGGCAGATAACCGCGCTAAGAGATACAGACAAAATCGAGGACAAACCTGGCGTCGTGTCGATCTGAAACGAGGACGAAGGAGTTACGGTTTCTCCTTCTCAAAGAAACCGTAACTCCTAGAGAGAGAGAGAGAGAGAGAAAGAGAGAGAGAGAGAGAGAGAGAGAGAGAGAGAGAGAGGGAGAGAGAAGCATAGGGAGAGAAGCCAACGCATATAGGGACAATAAGATGGTAAATTCGAGTCTTCGGTAACTAACTGCAGCTGTCGACCAACAGCAAACACTTATCGACAAACACTTTCGATATTGGCAAATTGCTCTTAGTCGTAGCCCTTACTTCTTTATCCCTCTCCCTATCTTTCTTTCACAAATATATATATATATATATATATATATATATATATATATATATACATACACAGAGCATCTTACCTTCTCTCTTCTCTTCGTAACACTCGTTCATCTCGCTCGCTCGCGTCCATTCGCGCTACATCGGCTACTCCAAGGAGAAGTTAAATCGAATCCAGTAACTGCAGTCAAAGAACAAACTGGCTGCGGATAGAGAGTCGGTGTGGAGTTACGGTAAGAGGAGAGAGAGAACTGCTATCAAGGGCCTCAGAGAGGCGAGAGGTTAGAAGCTCGAAGGGGAGTAACTTCTGATGGGAGGGTAACTTTTGCGAAGTTTGATGCTTCGCAAATCAATGACCATTCGTCGGGGCGCGTTAAATTACTCTCGACTCGGCGCACTTTCTCTACGCTCGAGTACGCGAAAGAGAGATAGAAATACACAAGCAGAGAGAGAGAGAGAGAGAGAGAGAGAGAGAGAGAGAGAAAGAGAAGGGTGGATTTAACGCTTTTCCTCTGTCGTAGGCAGGGGTTAATTATCTGCGCGGATCCGACCCATCTCTGGCTTGGACTGAAGCCCTCTCGTTTTTCTTTCTTTTTTTTTTTTCTTTTCTTTCTCTCTTTCTTTTCTATTTCGCCGTAACCTTATTTCACTTATTTTTCAATTTTCGACGCAACTACGTCGACGTGTAAGCTATGCCAACAAAATGCATTCCTTAAATTACATAACGTTCTACTAATCGTATCATCCCTAGGTGTAAGTAATTTATGGAATTATGAGAATTTTGAGAACGGGAGAATGATTACCTAGGGAATCTTTAGAGAGAAAGAGAGAGATAGATAGATAGAGAGAGAGAAAGAGAGAAAAGGAGATATATTCTGTTAGAATTTATCTATTCTTGAAATAGCTTTGAGCACGTAAAAGATACGCACAGATCTTTTTAGGGGAAAGCCATCCGATGGTATCTCGATGATCGAAAGTATTTGCGAGAAATGCTAAAAATATGCGTCGTCCTTGGTAAATAAAATACCTTCCTCTTGTGAGGGAAACCTTTTGAAAGGAGAAACACAGGCTTTGCCGTAAGGCTTTTACACCCTTCTTCTCTCGGCTTACACGTACGGGAGATAGAATGAGAGAGGGTGGGAAGGAAAATGGTAGGAGAGGAGGGGAAGGGAAGAAGAGAAGATGACAACGACAATGACGACGACGACGAAGACGAGAGGATGCCGGAACTTTCTCGGAAGAACGTCGTAACTCGTATCAGTTCGGCTGATAAAGAGAGGGTATAAGAGCGATGGAAGAGTAAAAGAGGGATAGACGATAAGTAGGAAAGTGTTGCACGCGCTACGTTAATAATTTCAAGGAGTGATACTTTGAAGTTTCCGATCGTTATGCTAGAAAGTTATCGATCGATGCGAAATAATGAGCGTTGCAAAAACTAAATAAAGAAAAAAAGAGAAAATAGAGAAGGTGAACAAGAAAGAAAGAAAAAAAGAAAAAGAAAAGAAAAGAATAAGGATAAAAGATAGCTTGAGTTAGCCGTTTAGCTTTGTCCCTCCTTATCGTATGATATAGATAACTTCGCTCGTAAGTAAAGTATTAATTCTGAGAGGCTAAAGGTGAAATATGTTCGCATCGTAAAAAAAGGGATTCGTTGTGTTGTGTCGTGTCGCGTTATGCCAGCTACCGAATTTTACGGCGACCGATCGGCGCCCTGAACTTTTAATGTCGATACCCATGAGAGAAATCGTTTAATGTACGATGGGAAATAGGCGTTCGATCGATCATCGACATCTTTCGTCAAAGGTACGAACGTTAAGCTCTAAGTGATTTTATTGCTTACTCGATGTTTAATAACGATTAACATTAAAATTATTCGAAGCTATTTAACGTCTCAATCAACTTTCATCTTAAATATATTCGTATTACATTTAAGAGAAACTTCATTTAATTCGTACTCCCTTATAGCGGTTGATTAGCATACAATTTTCTTCTTAATTCTACTACCGCGGATTCTTAATTGTAGTTGTGTATTTATGAAAGTCAAAGTAAACGCGAAATCATATAAATAAATATTAATGCGAAACTCGAGCAAGTCGAAGCCGAGTTATCAAACTTTTAGATATCTGATTATAAAATTAAACGTTAAAATATAAATAGTTCTGGAGGAAAATCCAAACGGAAAGGATATTTGTTCGAACGAGAAGCGAAATCATTTAACCAATTCTGATGAATAAGAAATTACAAATTTTTTTAAAAAAGAAAATGGCGTGTTAAAAGATTCAAAAGCGTTCGCATTGCACATATATATATATATATATATATATATATATATATATATATATACAGTACGTATATGTATACATACACACTCTAACAAAAAAAAATTAAGAAAATTGTAAAGCACATAACTTGAGCGACGGCTCATGATTGTTATTTCAAATAAAAACCAAGGAAACAGACGAAGCGTAATCGGCGAGACGATTTCTTCTTTACTCGAAACGGAAGAGAGATGGTATGAAAGAATTTCTTACTTTTTTTTCTTTTTTTATTTTTATTTTTACTTCCTTTTTCTTCTTTTTTTTTTTTTTTTTTTTTAACGAGAAAAGAGGCCGAACATACGAACATTGTGGTCTCGTGGGATAAAAACGTACGCATCTACATTAGCAGTAAGTCGTGCTTAACCGTTCGCTGCTGCAAGACTACGAAAAAGATTACATTTCGTTTATATATTTTTCATCTTTTTTTTTCATCCCTTCGTATTTCGCTTCTTTTTTTTTTTCTTTTGTTTTTCTCGAAAAAGCACCGACGATACGTGCCCTTTTGCAAGAATTTCTCAACCCTCACCGCTTTCAAGAATGAACGTCTGAATGGACTACGATTTCAAGGTGCACGCTTTCCGTGAAAAGCCACACAAATACGGTTTTTCGTGTAGTTTCCGAATTTGCTCTTTCTGTCTCTCTCTCTCTCTCTCTCTCTCTCTCTTTTCCTCTTCCTTTCGCTTTAGACAGAACTTAAAGAAACGATGCTAGGTTATTCGTATAAAAGAGCCAAATTTCGGTAGTCCGATCTTAAAAGAGACAGTTTACGCCCATTAAGATATTTATAGATTTATTGCCATGTTTTTTCAAGGTAACAGGCGAGTCTTTAAACTTCTTTTAGGTAGTAACACGAAGTTAGATAATTTTTTCATATTTCTTACAAAATGATGTCTAAATTAAAAAAAGATATATATATATATATATATGTATATGTATATATATTTATTTAACTCATGAAAGATATTGGAAACTAGTAAATCGACAGGCTGTTTCAAAACCTTTCGTAAAATGGGAACTGAAAATGCGCTATGGATTAGACCCGCCACAGCTGACAGCTTTCACAACGTGAGCCTACGTGACAGCTGTTCGTTTTCAGCCAATTATTACAGTTGCCTTTGGCACATCTTCTATGGGCATGGCCATTATTGTTTTTCTAATTGGTCTTATAACCAGCATTTTACGTTAGCGTTTCGTGTAACAACTGTAAGCTAATTGACTGGTAATAGTATGTATTCAATGGATTATTTAGAAACGAATATACATAGATATATTTTATAGTTGATAACTTTACAATGGACATAAGAACAAAGAGATATGTATGTATATAAATATATATATATATATATATATATATGTACTAACCGTTATATGATTTGTTTTTAAAATTGAATTAATTTAATAAATCGTAATCTTTTTTATGATATGACCGTTAACGTCGAGAAAAAGTAATCGATTGGAGTTTCACGATGTTTTTAAAATCCTCGAAGGTTTTTCAAAACGAGAAGACAAAAATAAGTTTCCTAGAATCTTCCATCGTTATCCAAGAGGGGTAGGAAAGCATCCGAGGGAGCATTGAAGGCACGCGACTTAGCCTCGTTCGTTTCATGCCCAACACGAACACCTTTCGGGGGTGGCGCATCCTCTTTTCACACCATGGGACTGTGGAAAACAGGGTAGTGATTTATGGGCCGGCGCTGGACGTAAGGAATCTCTTTCTCTCGTTCTTATTCTCTCTCTCTCTCTCTCTATCTCTATCTATCTATCTATCTATCTCTCTCTCTCTCTCTCTCTCTCTATCTCTATCTCTCTATCTCTCTATCTTCCTCTATCTCTCTGGCTCTCTAATGGCTCACGTAAACGTCTCAATTTCGTCGCTAATCCTACCATCGACCTCGTACCGCTTTTACGGTCGTATTCGTTGCATTTAATTCTTTTTTACTTTTTTTCTTCTTTTCTTGTTTTTTTTTTTTCTTTTTTTGCCTTTTCCTTCCTTTTAAATGTTCTACCGAGATCAACGAACCTTTTTGTATTTGTACTTTCGTTCGAACATTTGCAGTAGCACGGAACAAAAAGAAAAAAAAAAAAGAAAAAAAAAAGAAAAAGAAGAGAGAAGGAAGTAAAAAAAAAAAAAAAAAGAAAAAGAACAAAAGAAAAAACACGAAACAAGAAAGAACAAAAAAGAAATCGTACCATCGTCGTAATAGTTTAAAATTGTCAGTTTTATGGGTCAATGAACATTAACAAGTAGTTGGTTGCCGAAGGAAAGTGCATCGTTATTTAAGAAAAGGACGGGAGAAAGAGAGACAGAGAGAGAAAGAGAAAAAGAGAAAGAGAGAGAGAGAGAGAGAGAGAGAACGTTTTGTCGACTGTCGGTCCTAGGTTTGCGATCGCGGTGGTCGTGCGCTGTGGGTGGGTGGAGGTAGCCAAGCCGTGGGCTGCTCATGCGTCGATCGTAAGGTCGTATTATTGTGCACGACCATTTTCCAGCAGGGCACGAACGAGCGAGGAGAGATCGTGCATTCTGCAGGCGCACACGGCCGCGCGCCTTTCTTCCTCTTTAATAAGAGCCGCCTGTGCACTCGCTTGTATTTCGACTTCCGGCTGGCCGGGGTCCCCCGGTGCCTAACAGAGATGCATTGTGTGCAACGAAGCACCTGGCACGCGCCAGCTCCTGTCTTTATGTAGCCGCCCACTCTCCTTTCTCTCTCTCTCTCTCTTTTTCTTTTTCTTTTTCTTTTTTTTTTGTTTACTCCCTCTTTCTTCGCGCTCGCACGTTTCATCCACAAACTCTCAAACGTCCTCCTATAAATTTCACTATGATTTTTATTTTAAAGAAGCTATTCTATGTACGCTTCTAAGATGAATATAACTTTGAAAATAGACTGAGACGCTTTCCAAACTCTGGCACACTCTTTCTCTCTCTCTCTCTCTCTCTCTCTCTCTTTCTCTCTCTTTCTCTCTTTCTTTTCTTCTTCTATCTCTCTCTCTCTCTCTCTCTCTCTCTCTCTCTCTCTTTCTTTTTTTCTTTCTTTCTTTCGTCACACCTCATTATCCCCACGCTAACCGTTAGACCCAGAAACATTTTGGCTCTTAGCAGGCCATCACTGTAATTCGAAGGGCAAGATTAGGGTTCCCAGTTGCCGGCACGCGTCTGCAGTATCTGTCAAAATACGAACGAAGGATGTTAGCAGCAGGAGAGAAAGCGACGGCGTTCACCCTCAGATATTTTCCAATAGTTTCTACGACGGGAAAAAGGCACGTAGATCGAGCCCTCGCAACGTTTACCTCGACGTATCTATCGTCGAATCCGTAGCAAAGAGGGGCACCCGGTGGTGTTCCCTTGAGTCATATGCACATCTTCTCTTCTTTCTACGATCGACGACGATGGAGTCTATTTTCTCTCTTTCTCTCTCTCTTTCTTTCTCTCCCTTTCTATTTTCTTCCCCTCTTCCACGAGCAATCTCTTTGATTTTTTCCCTTCGACTAAATTCTTCTAGATCTATCTCGTATTTTCTACGAGAGGCAAAAGACCCTTCTTGAAAACCTCGAATACTGGCGTTGATTCCTCTTTCCCCGGATCTATAAGCGACCGAAGCTATGCGTATATTTTATACTTATATACATACTTACGTATATACATATATACATACATACATACAGATGGCAAAGGAGAAGGAAAACTTTTCTCTATTTATTTTATTTCACATACCTTTCTTATTATTAATACAAGAGGTATTACAAATGTCATTCCCTTTGTTCTCGTTTCAATTTCCTTTATCGGAAAGTGAACGCTTTAGATTGAAAATATTAACATTTTTTTGGTTCGAAGGAGTCGATTGATAAAGTCGATTGAATTTTTCAAAATCGGTTATCCCAAAAACCGAGAACGGGACACACTTTGCATAACGTTTGTATCGAAGGACTTAGAGTCGATCACCTTCCCTGTCTTTCTTCCATCTCGTTTCCATCTCAGTCCTCGTAAAAGATACGCTTACATGTAAATTTCGTGCAAAGGTACAAATAATTTTATGCAAATCATCCCTTTTAGACGCGGAAAACCACAGAATGTATTCGTATGTATAAACAATGCTTTTCGCCGAATAGGATCGTTCGCTCGTTCGTCGACGTTATAAATCATAATAAATGTGGGCATGACGCGTTAAGGAACGAACTTGAGAAGATTTGAAACATTTTACGTGCATAGATCTCGTAACGCTTTTAATAAGAAGGTACTTAATAATAATCATTTAGAACGACGAAGCCGGTATCTCAATATTAATCCTACGAACTTTCTCTGTCCATTAAAGGGTTTTGAGATAATCTAATATATCTATCTATCTCTCTACCTAACCTTCTACTAACTACAAATTGCGATCATGATTTTAACTCGGCGATATGTATCGTGTTTCCTAAAATTTATGATTAACTTAGACAACGAAAGAAGAAAGGTATAATCGCGATGAAGAAAATTCATTTATTTATGGACGTAACTATGAGAAGAGAAAAGAATTTATTTGTTATACGTCAAATTAATTGTAAATATTCTTTTGACGTAAAAAAAAAAAAAAAAAAAAAACGAGAGAAGAGAAAAAGAAAAAAAAGAAAAAATTTATTCAACGTCGCGATGTATCTAAATATCACAATTGACGATTCAATGTCTTTCACAATTTTTCTACGATCTTTGATCTTTTTTTCTATTTTTATTTATTTATTTATTTATTTTTCTTTTCTTTTTGATTCTATGTTTTCTTTCTGCTATTTGGTTTTTTCTTCGTTCGTGTTATCTGTTATTTAAAATTTCATTTAAACGTAATTACGTCGTAACAAATAAATTTAGAATCTTATCAAGCCTGTCTAAGAATGTTGTAATCTCTATCCATTTTCTATTTCTCGAGTAGCGCCGCCGCCAGTGTTATAAGCGTTTTCGAAGAATGATCGATAAAATACAACACGAAGAGAATGACGAGGTTTGACCGCGGAGAGAGTCCAGTGTGGCTCGCTGCTGCTCCTCGGCTTTTATATCTTGGCATCATACGCGCGTACATGATTCATACGTGCCGTCACGGAGACGATAAAAATCATAAATGGTCGCATGCGGATCCACGAATCGTTAGTCATACTCACCACTTTCTGGCATTCGTCTTTTCTCGGATCGACGGATATGATGGGAAAAAAAAAAAAAAAAAAAAAAAAAAAGAAAAAGAGAAGAAAAAAAAATCAAAACAAAACAAAAATAAGAAGAAAAGCAAGAAAAAGAAAGGAAGAAATCAATGATTTTTTTCTTATCAACGATACCTAAGAATCATATATATTTTTCATTCAGCTAAATATATATCATGAAATCTACTTCGATTATCTATTTCGATGAATGCTTAGATTTCTATTTTTTTTCTTCTTCTTCTTCTTATTATTATTATCATTATCATTATTATTTTTCTAACATTCGTAGAATGCGATAGATCAATTTATTTTTATTTATTATAATTATATCACTTAGGAATACATTCTGCGAGTAAAATCTTGTTCTTAAAAGTGTCATCAAGATATCTATAATTTTAGGTAGTAATGATAGTCGATGATTCGAACGATACTATCTCATCGATCGTTCGTTCGTTCGTAGTTTCCGCATATGGAAGGTGTGGTCTGGTGTTAATGGATTTTCCGTAGCTCGGAAGTGGCTCAGTCAGTAGTTAGCCGTGCAAGTACTGTAAGTAATATATAAATGGTAGTTCCATATCGATTTACTATTCCCTTACTACTATCTCTCTCTTTCTATCTCTCTCTCTCTCTCTCTCTCTCTCTCTCTCTCTCTCTTTCTATCTTTCTCTCTATATGCTTCTCTCTTTCTTCATTGTACGCAAATACGTTGTACGATGCCACAGGCGTTAAACATTATTATCCTTTGCGTGATTAGCAATGGTCGTACATATGTACGATCTACCTCTTTGATAAACTCCGCGGTAACGTCCAAGTTTGACGTTCTTTGTGAATTAGTATGAGTTTAACATCACGATCATTCTTTTGTTAGTCTAAATACGACGCTTTTAGAAGGAATGACGTACGCCGAATCGAAACAACGATTATTAATACGTCCCATTCTACAAATTTCTTTTTAGCTTTTTACCATTGTTATCGGTGTAGTCGTATGAACAAAAAAAAAAAAAAAGAAAAAAAGAAAAAGAAAAAAGGAAAAAAAAAAGAAATATTGTAGCAAAGGCTCTTTGAAGCATGAACCACTACGCGATCATGTTCTCTATGCGAGTCATTTCATGAAAAGAAAAAAAAAGAAAAATGAAATGAAATGAAATAAAATAAAAAAAAAAAAAGTAAAAAGAAAGGAGATGAAAATGCGAGAAAAATACAACAAGCTCAAACATGAAATTTCGAACAAAGAGATTTCAAGTCGAACCACGGACTTTCTCATCCGCGTTGCAGGTTCGCTGGTGAAACTTTTATTTGTTTACTTTATGGCCCGTGATTTAAATGTTCTGACCATAAGGAATGCGTAACGATAATAACCATCGACTTCGGTCATTTATGCTGGACGTTATCTTTGAATAAACTCGGCTGCAATTCGATCTTCTTTATCGCTAATTATATAACGATTTGTAACAATACTCAAATATTCAAATACTCTTTTTCGTTTCTATCATTAATTTTCAATTCTCATCCCGTTAATTTCGTTGATTTACTATTAACAAAAAAAAAAAAAAAGAAAAAAAAAGCAGAAAAAAAGAGAAAGAATAAAAAAATAAAGAAAATAAAGAAAGGAAAAAAGAAGCAACACTCGAACTATCGAATTAAAGGAGAAAAATATGTGATCGATAAGATATGAAATGGTGTCATTTGTACGTAATAACGAGAGAGGATGAAAAATAATAAAAAGAAAAAGAAAAGAAAAATAAAGAAAGAAAAAAAAAAGTAATATACGATCGTAACGATACGGATAAAAATAATTTCAAATATCATATATCGAGATTTTACATGTCCAACTTTAGATCTTTTTCCCTCCCCATTCAAGGTACAAGTGATCAAACTCTCTCCATTATTTTGTGCGGTCCAGTCTCGTCATTATGAGAAAGAAATCGTGCTCGCAAAGCTGTTAGTCGACCGGCTCGAATTCGCTCTCTCCTCTCTCTCTCTCTCTCTCTTTCTCTCTCTTTCGGGAGAATAAAATAAAAAAGGAACGAAGAAGAAAGAAGCAAAAAAAAAAAAAAAAAAGATAAAAGGAAGAAGAAGAAACAAGAGGAAAAAAAACAAACAATGAAAAAAAAAAAAAGAAAAGAAAAAAGAAAGGAAAAAGACAAAAACAGAAGGAGGTAGAGAAGGTACGAGTTCGGTGGTACCGTCCGTCGGTCCATGCCGAGACGGTTTCGCGTTTTTTCGCGACGCCGCCGTGATTTGTCACGTGGTGGGTGGCGGACTATTACGTTACATTTACAATTTCACGCGTGCCTCGGGACTCTCTCCTTCTCACATGCACATTCCCTCTCACATATATACATACAATCTGTTTGGCATCCTTCTTCTCTACTCCTCCTACCGGTACAAAATCAAGCTCTTCTCTTCGGCGATTCATACGGTTCTGTGAGTTTCTCCGAGTAGGAACGACGAGAACGACGAAGACTACGAGAACACCGAAGACAACGAAGACGACTGGTGACGATGGTGACGTCGTTTGGCAAGATTACTCCTGTCGCAAATGTTTGTTTGCCTCTAATTCGATCCAACACAATTAGTCAGTCAGTTCTCGAACTCTCGAACGATAGCTAAACATTATTGTACAAGACACGATACATCTTGTTCTTGTTTCTACGCAAATCTATGATTATTTAGAACGATGAAAATCATTTATCTACTACTACTATTACTACTATTACTATTATTACTAGTAGTAATATCTTTTTCAAGCCAATATCGAGAAAATCCATGGTACGATGCGCCACGATGCTTTTATACGATCGATTCAGCACTACGGTCTGCATTAAACGAAAATAGATCGGCACGCTCGCAGGAATAAACTATGGAATACGATCTTCCTCGTAGCTGCTGCGTGTTTCTTCTCTTCGTCTACTATGTGCGAACGAATACGCTTGCCAGCACGCTCGTAATGATCTTTTTCCTTTCTTTTCTTTTCTTTTCTTTTATTTCTCTCTTCCTTTCTTTCTTTCTTTCTTTCTTTCTTTCTTTATTTCTTTATTTCTTTCTTTCTTTCTTTCTTTCCTTCTTTTAAAGGAAAAAGACAAAAGAAGAAAAAAATACGAAACCAAAAAAGGAGCAAGAAACGAAAGAGAGAAGAGAAAAAGACGATAGGATTCTAAAAGAGAGATAGAGAGAGAGAGAGAGAGAGAGAGAGAGAGAAAATGGAAAAGAAAAAAAGAGAAAGGGAAAAAAAAGTAGACAGAAGAAAGAAAGAAAAGCCAATACCACGGACGAGTTTATTATCGTTGCTAGTTGCGAGAAAATAACTGGAGTAGGAAGCCCATCGTATGTGCGTCGAGGAAGTCGTTGTCACGAAAGAGTGTTATCTCCATTGAATGCATCGAACGCGATTCGAACAGAGAAAGAGAAAGAATATGGTCACGGCTCAGCGGATAATCGTATCGGCCGTAAGACCTCTTTGAGAGAGAGAGAGAGAGAGAGAAAGAGAGAAAGAGAGAGAGAGAGAGAGAGAGAGAGAGAAATAAAGATAGAGAAAGAGAAAGACAGAGAGAGTAAGAGAGAGAGAGAGAGAGAGAGAGAGAAGTAAAGAAGAATAGGATCGTCCTCGTAAGATTCCAAGATTTGCGCTACCGATCTGGTAGGATACACAGAGGCGAGACTAATCGTCGTCGTTGCGAGGCACCTGCTGAGAGCACCCAGCACAACGGCCCAATCCGCATTCCTCTCGATTTCACGACCTCTCTCTCTCTCTTTCTCTCTCTTTCTATCCCTCTCTTCTTTACTGGCGCACGCTCGTTCCGTGCATATACGCTTGGAACGCACGAAACGTCAGTGTATTTACACCGAGGACACGCCGTTCGACGATTATGACCGTCCGCGTGGCACGTGCGTGACTGCGTTCACTGCATTCTCTATCTTTCTCTCTCTTTCTCACTCTCTCTCTCTCTCTTCTCTACTCTCTTCTTACTTTCATGCTCTCACTTCCCTAGAGGGATGTCCATCCGTTCGTCCTCCTCCCCCTCTCTCTGCCTCTACTACTAAGGGTGATAATTGCTGACACCTGCAGGAGAAACTGACAGAGACCGTTCCAATCGTCAGTTCGATCGAAGGACCCACGATGACATGCGTGGGACGATTCGATATTATGATTAATGGGATCGATTGAGACTGCAACCCATTTTGTCATATTTCTCATCTTTTTTCGCTTTTCCTTTTCTCTTTTCCTTTCGTTTTTATTTTTGCTCTATTCTTCTTTATCGTCGATTTTTCGTATTTCTTTTCCTTTTTCTTTTTTTCTTTTTTTTTCTTTCTTTCTTTTTTTTTTTTTTTTTTTTTTGAATCGACGCATCGATAATTTGAGTTACAATTTTGAAGATGAAAGTTACGTTCGTAGATTTGTATATAGGTCAATATTTTTTTGTTTGTTTGTTTGTTTATTTTTTTTTTTTTTTTTCTTTCGAAGAGAGCCAAGTTGTGGGATTTGCCCGAGGGTATTAATACGTGCAAACGTGCGCCATTGTACCCTATGGGATTGGAAAGGTGAGGACAGTAGGAAGCAATTGTTAGGATGGAAACGATAATTACCTTTGGTAGTCCCTTTGATACGTGGATAGCCCTGAGCATTGCATCCTTATTACGATAGTTATCGTTTGGAACAACAATAATCTCTCTTATGTATGGGTCGATTATTTTCGAAAATTATTTAAGATAATACAAAGATTATAATTATTAATTGAATATTTCTTTGTAAAAATTTTTTATCGATTGAAATTAATTCGTTTGACATTATTGAATTTTATCGATGTCACCGTATCTGATTTATGATATTGATTGAGAATTAAAACTCGAGAATTGTATTTTGACTGTACGATAGAACGCTAGTGCGAATCGGTTGGCCAATGGCGTTAACGCCACGATAAGAAATCGTATTAACGCCGAACGAATCGATGCTTGACCCGAGAGTAGGAAAAAGCTCGTGGCTTTCGTCGCCTCGTTCGATCGGGTATGATTTTTGAACTTCCGCGAAATTCCTTTTTTATCCACGAGAAATTCTCTGTGGACGCGTTTATCGGATTTCCCGAGTTCCGGACCTTTCGTGACGGACCGATGAAGTGTTGCAAGTATTTTCGGTCCGACGAATGCAACGTACTCGCACGTTTATCCTGTCAATCGATTTAACATTTCTAATTTAATAAATTTTTCGAAGAATTTTTATCTGACTTAAAAGGAGATAAACGGAGAATCCTTTTAATAGATTACTTAAAATATTTACTTTTACGTAAATCTGAGGCATTTAAAAGTTATCAAAAGAAATGGATAGAAAGCTCGTGCAAGAAAATAACTCCAACTCAAAAGAGAGAGAGAGAGAGAGAGAGAGAGAGAGAGAGAGAGAGAGAGAGAGAGAGAGAGAGAGAGAGAGAGAGAGAGAGAGAGAGAGAGAGAAAGAAATAAGAAGAAATCTATGTAAAGTTTTTGAAGAAATAAAAGTCAAGAATAGAGATCTATCTTGGAAGATTCACATTAAACGTACTTTCGAGTTATATAGCGTGATCCGCGAGAGAACAGATCTGCTCTTGATCGGCCCGTTCGTTTATTACTCATGAAAGACGAAGAGTAGGAGGAGAAGGAAAAGGAGAAGGAGAAGGAAAAGGAGAAGAAGAAGAAGGAGAAGAAGAAGAAGAAGAAGAAGAGAGATTAAGCGTGCGAGAGACGTGCGAGAGGCAGCGGGGGCGGTGTCCGTAACAATGCACGGGCATATGGCGCGTGCTTCGTCCCGCATGCAGCGACACGCGATGCAGTTCAGCTGCCGTCTGCATCATCCTTCGTTTCTTACACGAAGCCGACCTCGGTTACTGGATTGTTCTCTCTCTCTCTCTCTCTCTCTCTCTCTCTCTCTCTATCTATCTATCTATTTATCTATTTCTCTCTATCTCTCTCTCTCTAGCAATGATTTTTCGAACGATATTTCTTTAGAGTAACGTTGAAAACATGAAATAACAAAGGCAAACGTAAGTAAGTAAGTAAATACATATATATATATATATATGTGTGTGTGTGTGCCACGTATAAAACGATTAGATCGCGATCGTTTGCGAAGAAGAAAACTTGGAATGTCACGATTCATTTATTGTTAGAATAAAAGAGAAGGTTAGTTCAAGCTTTGCGAAGCCATCTGTCAAGGCAAGACTGCGAGAAGGAAGATGGAGAGAAAAATCATTATGTAAACAGAGGCACGCGTGCATCTGTAAAACGAGCACGTCGAACGATTGAACGATCGAAGAAACGAAAGATTGAGAAAGAGCGAAAAAGAAAGAGATAGAATAAGAGAGATAGATAGATATATATATATATATATATATATATATATATATATAGAGAGAGAGAGAGAGAGAGAGAGAGAGAAAGATAGTATATGCCCATACGCATCGTACCGAATGTAAAATAAATGAACGGCACGATTCGGTTCGCACGACATCCACGCGACGTCCATCCACGGTCGTCGTCCTCTCTCGACGAGCTGCTCTCTTCTCTCTCTCTCTCTCTCTCTCTCTTCTTCTTCTTCTTCCTTTCTCCCTTCCTTCTTCTTCCCTTCTTCCACCAATACAAGGTACTCAATTCTGCTACTATAGCTACCTTCTACCTACTGCATCTACCTACTGCTTGCTCACCACCACCACCACCACCACCACCACCATCACCACCACCATCAATATTACCACCACCACCACCAGCACCACTTCGCTTCTCTCGAAGCGATAAATTCGCGGTATCTCAGCGAGCACGTTGCGTGCGTCCTCCGTGGTAACGGAGATATTAAGAGCTACCTGCGCCTTCGTTACGTTCCTTACCTCGTGAGGCCCACCCATGCGAAGGCATGGGGCGACGACGAAAAGCGTTTCGCCCGAGGGCCAATGCGAAACGAGCGACAGCCGTTTCGTTTCATTTCGTTTCGTTTCGTTTCGTTTCGTTTCATGTCCTTTCGTGTCGTTTCGATCCACTGCACCTTTTCTTTCCTTTATCTTTTAATAAACCTTTACACGACCTATTTGTTCGAGTCCAGATCCAGTTTCAGTTTTATCGATTAATAAATTTTTGATTAATACTTTAATTAATGCCTTCATCAAATTTTTAATGAAATAATCTAACTTTATCCCGATCGTATCTCTTTCGAATTTATAAATATATATATATATATATATATATATATATATATATATATATATATATATACATATATTAATCATTTTAATTGTCAAAATTAATCCTAGGGATTTTGACGAACTTCTATGTATATATGTCATTACGACAAACAAAGAGATATAATCGTCGATTTATTATCCTTTCGGAGGGAAATTTTTTTTATTAACTTTCAATATTGATTACGTGTAATTATATTAATTATTTCTAAAATATGAGAGATATTTATTTCTTTATATTAAATCTTTAAATACTACTACTTCACTGAAATCTACCGAATGATAAACGTACGATTTTATTAGCCTTCGAGTTGAACGGCGACGACTTCATTCAATCGCAAATTCGAAGATGTCGTTGACACGCGCATCCACGGAACTCGAGGATCTCGAGCCCACTTAATCGAGTCCGCGATAGAGACATCGGATCAGCGAGAGCCCGAGAAAGACGGAGTAAAAAGGAGGCCGAGAGAGAAAGGGCCGACGGTGTAATGGTGTTGGCCTCTACATCGAGCACGGTGGCTGCTCGCACCTGTCGCGATCACGGTGGTCTCATCCAACCAAGAAAAGAGACGCCCCCACGACGAACGAGTCCCGAACTCGTTCGAATTTCTTCCGAAACTCCTTCGAATCTCTTTTATCGCTCGTACGCGAATCGTCCTGTTCATCCCTAGAACACCCGTTTATGCCCATATACACGTAGGGATCATAAAAATCGTACAAATTATGATTACGATCGATGTACTCTTATTATATAGTCGATACGAGCAATATTCTTATCTTATAAAATTAACAACAGCATGTGTACGATAATTTTACGATAAAATGCGTTTAAATTTTTTTTACTATCGTATACATTTTTTCCTGATCTCTAATATTTCTGGACTATCAGAATTAAAGTATTTAAATAATCAACTTGAGAAATATTTTTTAAATATATATGAAAGACGTTGTCTCTTTCTCTCTCTCTCTCTCTCTCTCTCTCTCTCTCTCTCTCTCTCTCTCCCCCTCTCTCTCTTCCTCTATTTCTCACTCAAAGACTTGATGCTTTAATATCCGGCTCTTGTCAGAAAAACATTCGAGGTTCTTTTAAACAGCGTAAAAATTATAATAAACGTTATAAAAACCTTCATTTCCATATCGTATTACGAGCATTTATTAAAGCCAGCAAATTGGAAATGAATGAACGAAGAATAATATATGTTAATGATTATCTTATAAGTAAAAAATTTTCATTGTTGTAATCCTTTGGATGAGTTTTAAAACAATAACAGTGTGGTTCGATCGGAAGGTTAATTACGAGACACGCCCAATCTAAATTCCCTAGAGTTTTAGTATTCTCCTTTTAGAGGATTTAAGCTAGTCGCGTTAAAGGTCGATAGTCTTAATCTGAACAACGCTAAAATACGCTATTAAGCGGACGAAGTCACTAGCGAAGCGTTCAAAGGAGGTCCCTCTATAACGTCTTCGTTCATAGTCAGAGACGCTTTGGTTCGCATAAATCACCGTGAAACGAGCCCAGGGTCATAAACTCTGAAAGACATAGGGGTGGGAAGAAGAGGAAGGTGGGTGCACTCCGACGAACCGGGTGCGCGCGCGCACTGACTGCGTCGACTGACTGCTCGTTCATTCGATGCGTATCAAAGGAAGCGAATAAGAATAATCGAATCGTGATCGAGCCGATTGAGAAAAGTCGATTAATGGAAGCGGAAGTCGTCGGAACTAAGTCTACGTAGTTGAAATCGTCGGACTTGGAATTGTAGTTGCCAGAGTTGAGGGAGAAAATTTCAACGATGTAACGAAAGGATGCGATCGCACGTCATACTTAACGAGGACCATCATTCCTTCTCCTCCTCCTCCTCTTCCTTCTTCCCTCTCTCTTTCTCTTTTCCTTTTTCTCCTTCCTCCACTCTCCTTATTCCTCTTCTTTTCGTTCATACCTGCATCATCTTCTTCTCCATCGTCGAGAGCTCGTCGTAGGCTCGAATCTCTGTTTATCTTTATCTCTTTTGGTTTGGTTTGTCGGCTCGCGGCTCGGCACCGTGATTACAGGGTACCCGGCACTCACCTCGGGAACTCTGGTGGTCCTCGTCCCCGTACTACCTACGACGATGCTGCGGCAGCACTCGGGAGCGAGCAGGACCAACAACAATCTCTTTCCATCTCTCTTTCTCTCTCTCTCTCTCTCTCTCTCGTTCTTTCTCGCTCTCTCTTGTTCTCTATCTCTCTTGCTCTCGCTCTCTATCTTGCGCGCGCGCGTTCATTCGCTCGTTCACTCGCGCTTTCTCTTCTTCTTCCACCACCGCTCCTGCACCTTTCAGCCTCTTCCTTCTGACGCCCCTTTACTCTCCCTCTTCTTCGGTTCTCTGCTCAGCCCTCTTTCTCTCTCTCTCTCTCTCTCTCTCTCTCTCTCTCTCTTTCTCTCTCTCTCTCTCTATCTCTCTCCTTTCTCTTTCTCTTTTTCTCTCCTGCACTAACTACCTGTGTCTTATTAGCGATACAGTCGACGCGAAAAGGTAGTCGGCATTACGTCGTTGATGTGTTAATCGGCTGATCCTTAAAGCAACCACCAAGCTCATTCTCTCGGCTTTGCAACACTTCCGATACGTAAGAATTTTCGAAGAATGATTTCTCTCAATTGAAATTCAAATTTTGCATTTCCCGACAGATCGATCGATTGTAACTATCTATTTACATAGAAATTACCGAAAATCATGGTATTCCGAGAAAAGAGAAATTTATTCATGAGGGGATTCATCTTAATTCTCTAATCAAAGATATTTCGAACGTTAAATTACTTGATTAAGATGAAGATTAGCGATCGGTTAAAAAGTCATTTGCATCGAGAAAATGAATGAACCAATAATGTATCACGAAATATCTACTTTAATAATTATTAATTATATTGATAAAATTTTAGAATCGAGAAATCGTAAGACCGGTTCGTTCGTATATACTCGTTGCGTCGTCGAAAAAAATATCTACGCACGCACAACACATACATACACTACATATACACTTAGATATTTTTTGGATTCGTACGTACTTCCTTTCGTCGAAATTTTTATGTGAAAAGTGTGCGTGGCGTTACTACCATGAAAAATACATTTTAGTTTTTTTAAAAAACAAACTTTGATCGGCATTTTAGCAATACGTTCGCAAATATATAAATAACACGCGTTGTGTCGCCAATTTCAATTAACCGGAATAACGTCTGCACCAATGTTTCCCTGTCTCTTTCTTTTCTTTTTCTCCTCTCGCTAGTTTCATTTTCCTACGAATAAAGTTGAGAAGTAAAAGCACCCTAGCGCGACGCTTAACGTGCTCGTACATATGTAGGTATGTATGTATGTATGTATGTATGTATGTATGTAAGTACATATGTACCTACGTACTTTTATCATTAGCTATATCTCTCATACATTTTTCTTTTATTTCTTCCTTCAACATCATCAACACCGTTTTTATAGGCGCTAACGCAACATTGTTTCTTCCTTCTTCGTCGACGGTAAATCGCGATGCGCACAATTACGTCCTAACAACTTTCTCACAATTACTACGTTACATCACTTTATCGTTCCAGCGAAGATTTTTCTATCTCCGGTATATTTTCTAAAGCTCTAGTAATATTTCCACCGACGTGTTTCCTTTTTTTCGACGTTTTCCTCTCTTCTCGTCGAATTCTTTTTTCTTCTTCGCTCGTTCGTTCGCCATTTTAGTCATGCAAGCATATAGATAGATACATTAGACATTTGTCCCTTCTATATATATATATATATATATTTTATCTACATACATTTCAACGAATCATATCTTTTTTCCCAAAAAAAAAAAAAAAAAAAAAAAGAAAAAAAACAAAAGAAACTGATTTCATTTAATTTATTCCTTTTAACTAAAGCACCGTATATTCTTATTTACCAAATGAATATATAAAATTTTCAAACGTCTATGTCATCACGTATAGAAATTTGAAATATTTAAATATTATGCCACGTCAGGCAAATAATCAATAGCAAAATTATTTCACCGATTAATTTATGCCAACTGTCGTCAATATAAATTTAGAAAATAAAATCCAATATCTCTTGATATCCCTCATAAAAGATTAAAAAGTGTTCTATCCAATCGAGGTCGATCGTTTCGAATTCTATAACAATTTTATTACTCTCTCTCTTTCTACCTCTCTATTATAGAAGTGTAGATACCGTTATCGACGTGGTAATTCATGCAAAACTTTATCGAGATTAAAGATCAACCAAGAGAAAATGAAGAGAGGTATCGGAAACACCTTTGACAAGATAGAAAGAAGGAAGAAAGTATATTACGAGGAAGGAATGGAAAAAAAGCGGACGTAAAGTTAAGTAAGATCACGATCTAACGAGTAAGCGTATCCTTCTTAGATTCCACCTGTAGCCTCGAGTAAGTATGAGCCTCCCTCCGCTAGCCGTCGTCGTCGTAGTCGTCGTCGTAGTCATCGTCGTCGTCTCTTCTGGCTACCTTTGCTTGAAGGGTACGCGACGATGCACTCGAGCACTCTAACGACCCGTAACGGAAAACTGCTACGGTAGCGCGAACTTGAACGTTGCCAGAGGCACTAATGTAAAGTGAATCTCGGTGGATAGACGCTAGACGCCGATTTATTTTCACACGGGTTCCTGCATGGAAATTTTTCTTTCCCTCTTTCTCTCTCTCTCTCTCTCTCTCTCTCTCTCTCTCTCTCTCTCTCTCTCTCTCTCTCTCTCTCTCTTTCTTTCTTTCTCTCTTTTATGCGATAATTCGCGTTCACTTGGTATTAGAGAGAGGAAAGATATCGACGTTCTTACTTAGGTAGGTCAATTTTTCTTGAACGCAATTTTTTCTCGTCATGGTGTTAAATTAATAGTTTATTCCGACCCTTTTTAACCTTTTATCGGGGTATGTTTCGTTAAATCGGTGGTGCTCGTCCAAGAACGGACGTTAGATTTTCCGGGTTGAGAGAGTATATATATATTATACATATACACATATACATATACATATATATATATATATATATATATATATAGTAAAAGAGAGAGTGGGAGAGAGAGACGGTAGAGTCGAAGGGATCGCGTGCGTTGGCGATAAAGTTAGCGAGGTGAGTCTCGCGCGTCAAGCCGCGAATCGTCGCACCTGCGAGTTATCAGGCGGAAACGCTCGTAGAGAGAGTCACGGTAGCCGTATTCGCTTAAACGGTCAACCGGTAGTCGTAGAGACTCGCTTTCTCATTCTATCCCTTTACACTCTTCTCCCCCTGTTTCTGCCTTATCGAATAGGGTACACTCGAAGAGGGACAGCGAATCGTAGCGTACCAGTGAAAGAGCCTTGCCTTGCCTTGCCTTGCCTTGCCTTGCCTTGCCTTGCTTTGCCTTGCCTAGTCTTGCCTTGCCTTGCTGCCCGTGAATTCTCCTTAACGCCTCGAGGAATCTCCGCGGAAGCGCCCGAGTATATTGCTTTGCGGTCTCTTACTTGTTCGTCCCTTCGAGCCAAGAATTATTTCTCGAAATGTTTGTATTTTCCATCCTGACAGTCGACAATTCAACAAGAGAGAAATTTCTTTTTCTTACTTCCCTTTTATCTTATTCTTACCGCACAACATTTCGTAGTCGACACGATTTTCTATCGGGGAAAAAACGAACACATAAAAAGAGAAAAAGAAAAAAAGAAAAAAAGAAAAGAAGAAAGAAAATCAAAAAATGCATCCCTTTCAACTTTCAAGATGAAAGAGGCTTTTGAAAATATATTGAGAAAAGAAATATCGGTCGAAGAGCATGGTCGTCATCCGAATAAATTATTCATCCTCTTTCTCCTTTCCTTTTTTTTCCATCCCCTCTTCCTTTTTTGTTTCTTCTTCTTCTTCATCTTCTTTTTTTTATTTTCTCACGCGAAACTCGTAGAACACAAAATTTTGATACGCGACGGACAACTAAACTCGGAAAAAGCATCTTTCTTTTTACCTTCTTCTCTTTTTCTTTTTATTCTCATTTTTTTTCGGTAGAATGGGGATGCGGCCGAGGAGGAGAAAGATTGGTCGGAGAAGCGGGGGTGGGTGTTTATGCGAGCGGCATGTTTTGAATTTGCTCGACTTCCTCGATGAAGCATGCTCCGCGCTATACAAAGGGACTCATTTACATAGCTCGTTCAAAGGCTGCAAGGGCACGTGGAGGAGGAGTAGAGGAGAGAGAGAGAGAGAGAGAGAGAGAGAGAGAGAGAGAGAGAGAGAAAGAAAAAAAGAGAAAAAGATGGAAAGGCGACGACGATCGACGGAAACGCAAGCGGCTTTCCTGCGTTTCCGAGAGCGGATTTAAAAGATACCGAGTTCGCGTTGCTGCGACTGAAGTAATTAAACGAATTAAATAAGAAACGTGCTTGGGAAGTCGACGGCAGGAGAAAGAGAAAGAGAGAGAGAAAGACAAGGGGAAAAATAGAGAGAGAGAGAGAGAGAGAGAGAGAAAGAGAGAAATCACTGCAAGGCGACAAATGGCATCCATGCGTCCACGGCGGTAGGTAAAAACTAGCAAGAGTTAACGACGCTACACGAGGACTTCATTACCAACGACTTCTCGTGTTTCTGATTCCGACTTTCTCTACCTCTTCTCCTCTCTCTTTCCCTCTCGTTACCTTCGCCAACGACGAACTTTCCGTTCGCCATCTTACACCTTGTCGAGTTTCTCGAACCGAGTCAAACGAGCCCCCAACTAGATCGGACTAACCAAAGAGAAAAAGAAACAGCGAAAAAGAGATAGATAGATAGAGAGAGAGAGAGAGAGAGAGAGAGAGAGAGAGAGAGATGGGAAAGGGGGAGGGGAGGAAAGGGAAATAAACATGGTGCTGATAATCCAACACGTACAGTTGCATATGCTTTTACGAATTATTTTACGAATTATACTATTTTAGATTCGAGATAATCTTATTCTACGAGGATGATTCGTAGAATTCAAATGTCTGTAAATTTTTTGTCTCCTTTGGATTTTAGAAGTGACGTTAATAGCCGGTTAACGAGGATATATCTTGGGGCAAATTAAGGATTCCTCCTGTGACCGTACTAACGAAAAAGTCGCTATTTTTGGATCGAATCCATTTCAATATTCTACATTTAATTTTTAATTTAATGATCGTTATAATGCTTTGTTAATTGGAGAATGTTTACCGCGACGATATTTCTCTGTTTTTGAAATCGAAGATAGTAAGAAGTTTCAATTCATGATCGTTGTACTCCTCTATGGTAGATATTTCGTATTATCCGATTAATGATATTTCTCTTTAATAAATATTTTCTCGTGGGTTTTTTTTTCTTTCTTTTTTCTTTCTTTTTTCTTCTATTTTTTTTTTTTTCTTTTTTACCATCGACTCTATCTCGGCTTTGCAGGGAAGAATTTTTAAAAGATAACTACCATTCTCTAATTCCTTAAACGATCACGCACGAGATTTACGAGGGAAGTTAAATGTCTCTCGATGTCTACGAGGAAAGAAGGAAGCTCGTAGGCTAAACTCTATTACATATATATATATATATATATATATATATATATATATATATATATATAAAATATAATAGAGTGTATGTATATATACGAACAAGAGCGATTATTTATTTTCGAGCGGCGATTTCGCGATGATTTACGGAATTATGCTTAAGAATTCGTTGTCGGCGTTAGACACCAATGAACGACGAACGACGTCCTAGACGACGGAGACAACGGGCGGCAACCAAAAAGGTAAGGAGGAACGGGGAGGTTGGATTCGCGCATAAATTCGCTCTGGCATGGAATACTTTTATCTTCGGCCGGCCAGGTATACGCGAGAGAAAAGAAGAGAGAATGTGTGTGAGAGAGAGAGAGAGAGAGAGAGAGAGAAAGAGAGAGAGAACTGCGCAGAACAGGAACAAAACGTTGGACACTACAGAAACGACAACGTTGAAAGGAGTACGGGGTGGAGGGAGTTGCCGTCATCAGGGATGGTCAATTCTATTGAAAAGTATATTTTAGTTTAATCCTTTTGAAAAGGATGCGCTTATTAGAAATTTCACGAATTTACAATATCTACATTACCTTTTGTCCAAAAAAAAAAAATTGATAAAACTTTATTTTATGAAAATTTGATGAGATAAAAGAAAAAGAAAATAAAAGAGAGAAGAGAAAAAAAATGTGAAACGATTTCTAAACGATCGATCCTACGAAATCTGATTCTCCAGAGATATCGATCGATCGTTTCCTCGATCGTCCATCCCTGAAGGTAAACGCTAGCGGAAAGTAGAGAACGCGTAAATTCCTGTGTGGTCGTGATCGCACTGTCTTTCTCTCTCTCTCTCTTTTTTTATGCTGGCGCTCTCTCTTTCTCCCTATCTCTCTTTCTCTCTCTCTCTCTCTCTTTCCTTAGGCGCGGTCCTCGATTTAAATATCAAAGGCGGCTTAAATCTGACCTATACCACACTGAATCGTGTTACCTCTATAGGCTTATAAGGGATTTACCTGAGCGCTATTTCGGAGCATCTTTTAGCACCGTGTTGATCAAGGCGCTAACATCGTCGCGGACAAAGAGCTCCGTACCATCGTTCAAGCGTATGACATTGAGACGCGAATTAGACGGCTGGACAATATTGCGAAGTGTTTCGAAGGAGTAGATGTTCTCCTTTTTCGAAAGTCACGTTTCAAGGAAATATTATTTTCAAATATGAAAGGTAGGGTATGGGTTGATCTCGGAAAAAAAGAAAAGGGGCGAAAAAAAAAGAAGATAAAAAGAAAGAAAGGAAGACAACAGACAAATTATAGTCTTTAGAAATATATTTTTATCTATTCGTTAAAGAAATACACGGATGAACAAGGTAAAACAAGAAATCGAGAGAGAGAGAGAGAGAGAGAGAGAGAGAGAGAGAGAAAGAAAAACGATGAGAATAACTAGGGGGTAGGGGAGAAATCCAATCTTTGGTCCATCCCGTGAGAAACTTCCTGAATCCGTTCGCACGTGCTAACCGTGTTTGTCTACGGTCCGATGGCACACTCACGATTAATCCTGACCACGAGGCGTAAACCGTCGCACCGGATGCGTTTGTCCTCCAGTACCGTTCACCGACGCTTTTACTCAAAATTCTACCCAAGCACGACGTATTATTTTGTCGTGGTTCACGCCTCTCTGCTTCTATAGCAAAGCCTTTAACGGAAACTTTCATCGAGCGTGATATCGAATCGATGTCGATATACATTTCAAGTGTTACGATTAATCGTACATACGTATCTTTATTCCGTTTTAAATCTTTTCAAAAGGGAAAATTAAATCCTTCCGTGAAATTTCGAAAAAGAGTTTCGAATTCTCAAATGTAGTCGTATAAACGAATATATATATATATGTTTATATATATATATATATATATATATATATATATATATATATATATGTATATACATACACTAGATTTCCGCAAAATCAAGTAAATCTGGGCAAAGGCTCGAGTTAATTGAAACCGCGCGCGCTCGTTAGATGTCTGGTTATGATTCCCGTAAGCGACAAGGTTTCTTGATTAAGCGACATATTCCTACAAGTATGTAGGTACATCCAACCTCTTAAGTTAATCACTGCTAGTTTATACCGGTATTCTATTTGCTAACAAATTTCCTCGTTATTAATGCAATACCAATTTGATAAGCTTTTGAGATACGAACGATTAATATAAATATTACGATTCGAATAATTATATATTATCATTGTTTAATCTATTATTCTTCTATAATTATTTATTTAATTGTTTATTAATATCATCTATCTACAATGAGATAATATTTCAAATGAACAAAAGGAAGGAGGACACACGTTTCATAAGATAGAATAATACGATAATGAGAAATGAGTAGAAACGAAACATGGTCTTGTTCGTTCGTATAAACGAACGAACGAATGAACGAATGAACGAACGAACGAACGAACGAACGAACGAATGAACGAACGAACGTGATTTTCTTTTCGTACTGTACCTTATTTGCCGATAATCACGGACACGGATTGGTCCCAGGGAGAGAGAGACCAAGGCGATGGCTATTTTAGTGGGTGGAAAATTATACGGCGGCTTCCACAGGCTCTAAAATGGGCAGCTCTTCGGTTACGAACTATAATAATCATTTCGTCGGATGACGGGGAAAGAAGAGAAGAGGAGAGAGGAAGAAGTAGCAAGAAGGGAAAAGAGAAAGAGAGAGAGAGAGAGAAAGGAGGAAGACGGGAGGCTCTCTTATGTATACGCTCGGGCTTCAAACCGTGCCGATGTGGTAGTCAACATATTTACCGGCTCGTTAACGTCCCGTAGAGAGACGACGACGTTCCCCTCCGGGATTCCTCGCGTCCCATTCTTCCTCTCTCCTTTGCAAAATCCGCTCCGCTACACGAGACCGTAACGAGACGCAAGATTTTCGAATACTTCCCAAGGGATGAGGCGCTCACGAAAGATCGACTTTACCAAGTGAAGAAGGACTTGTTGGAGACTTTTGAAGACTTTTCAACGATGTCACTTTCTTTCCTCGCTAAACGATATCTTTAAAAAGTCCTTAGATTTTTTCTTCTTTTTTTTTTTTTTTTTTTTCATTCTCTCCAATTATTCAATCGCGATCGTTTAATAATTAATCCCGTTCGAAATGTATAAATACATTTTATTCGAATTATTTAAAAAAAACCGATCTTTATTTCTCTTTCTCTCTTTATCTCTTTTTTTCTTTCTTTCTTTATTAATCTTCCTTTATCGATATATACATATATATATATATATATATATATATATATATATATCGATATATATATATATTTAGTTAATAATTTTTTTTCTTCCACATTTACAGAATATATGAAGTTTATCAATCCATCGAGATAGGATCGTTAAATGAATTGGTCCGTTTCGTCCGAGACGATCGCGCTTAATAAGAGGAAGGTTCTTCGTAAGAGATAAGAGAACAGGGACTCCATGCGTAACTTCAAAGGAAAAAGAAAAAAAAAAAAAGAAAAAAAAAATAAATAAATCTCGCTTCGTACTTTAGCCAAAGCGATAAATAATTATAATTCAATGTGCACGGATAATATTGCTAATTTATCCGTTCTCTTTAACACGCTCGATTAATAATTTCTGTTCGATTAATTATCACGACTTCTCTTACATTTCGTTAAAACGATAATATTCATGGTATTTGCGAGTGGAAACGATTATACACGCTTTTTATCATTTGCTTTTCGTACCTTTTTTTTTTTTCTTTTTTTCTTTTTCTTTTGCAATATTTCTCTTTTCGTATTTTTTTTTTTTTTTTTTTTTTTTTTTTTCTTTCATTCTTTCCTTCTTTCTTTCTTCCTTTTTCTTTCTCTTTTCGAGTTAATCGATTTGATCGAATAATTAATATCACAATAGTATATATCGATAATCAGAATATTACATTATATTTGTAGGTTTGTCATTTCTGCATTAGGATAATATCATTTTAATTGGTTATACCAAAATTATCTTATTTATCGTACAGAGATATATATTGAATATTTTCATAACTATCATTACTATCTCATTATTACTTGACGATTAATTTTCATGCGAACATCCATATTTCATTACATATATATATGATATATATATATATATATATATCACGTTCAAAAATATTCGAATAAATAAATAATATTGTAGTAAAGCCCGCGAAACGCAATATCGTCAAAGATTTTCCAGTTAAACGACAATGGACGTTTATCCAACGTGGCCAGAAGTTGGTCCACTTTGGTATCCCTTAAAGGGCCAACACTTTTCCAACCTGTTTGGTCTAATTCGAAGGACCCTCCACGGTTTCTGGCGCACGGTGATTTTTTACCTTTTACTCGCTTTTGATGGAAGACTTGGATGGTGGAGGAGTGGGAGGAAGAGAAAGATACAGAAGAAGAAGACGATGAAGAAGAAGAAGAAGAAGAAGAAGAAGATGACTAAGAAGATGACGAAGAAGAAGACGAAGAAGAAGACGAAGAAGACGAAAACTAAGAGAAGAAGGAAGAGGAAAGAGAAGGTGGAAAGGAGAGGAGTGGAGCAAAGGGAGGTTATAAAGGACCGCTGAAAAATAAGACCGGACCTCCCCGTCTCTTTGTCTCTCCCTCCTTTAAGTTCATTCTTCTCTCTCTCTCTCTCTCTCTCTCTCTCTCTCTTTCTCTCTTTCTTTCGTGTGCGCTCTCTTTTTCTATCACTCGATCTTCCATGGTAGAGAAAGAAAGAAATAAAGAAATAAAGAAAGAAGGAAAGGAAGAGAAACGAAGACGAAAGAAGCCAAGAGAAGAAAAAGAGTGAGAGAATGAGAGAGTGAGACAGAATGAGAAGAAAGAAAGAAAGAAAGAGAGAGAGAGAGAGAGAGAGAAGGGGCCTCCGAAAGCGGGCAGTGTGTAATTTTGCGCCGGCTTAGGAAAACACGGCGGCCACCCGCGCGTCTCGCGAGCGGCGGAGATTTAAAAATAGAAGGTAGAAGGGGCGGGCGCGCGCGCACGGGGGTGGAGGACGCATATCGGTCCCGTAGTGCAGCACGGAGTGCAGTCCGGCTACCTTCTTCACCGTTCGGCCCCGTCTCTTTGTCTCACCGAGGCGAGAAACGAGGTACCTTGCTGTACCGATCGGATCCATCGATGCACAACACTTTGTACATGTGTATGTGTGTATGTGTGTATGTGTATGTGTCTCTCTCTCTCTCTCTCTCTCTCTCTCTCTCTCTCTCTCTCTATCTATCTATCTTTCTTTCTCTGTGTATATGTGTATGTGTTTATATGTACATAATTGCGAATCCTCTTGTTACCTTTTAAAAACCCTTTATTTCGCTTAATCCTCCTTCGATTCTTCTTACACTTAACTTATTACTCGTTAAGTACTTCGACATACGAAACGTCGATCGACAAAAGAAAAGAGAGAGAGAGAGAGAGAGAGAGAGAGAGAAAAATAAAAAAAGAAAATATACATTTTATCTATCGTAAATTGTTCAAAACGTTAGTCTTTGGAAAAATTTCAAATATCTATCTACCTAACTACCTACTTACCTATCTACCTAGCTAGCTACCTATGAAAACCCTTTTGAGATATAGGTATAGTCATTCCTTTCTCAGCACGTTCGTAAAGGTTTTTAGACTTTTCGAAGAAGGTCCAACGTCAGGTTTCTTATCCCTGGTTATCCCTTGTACGATGACGAAGTACGAAAATTCTCTTATCCCCGCTTGAAATCTTCTTGAAGTCCAGCGTAAGACGTTCGAAAGTAAGACGTTTCTCTTTTGGCTCTCTCTCTCTCTCTCTCTCTCTTTCTCTCTCTCTCACTCTCTCTTTTGCTATATATCTGTCTCTTTCCTTCTTTCTTTCACCAATGGATACTTCTGGTGTCTTTCTCCTGGCCAACGTTGGATCCTATGGAAATACTTCTTCTCTATGTCAAAACTAGTCCATTCTCGTTCATGTTCGTTCCTACAAGTTCGGTCGCCTTACTCTTTCCTTCTTTTTCTTCTTCTTCTTTTTCTTCTTCTTTCTCTTTCTTCTCTCTTCTTTTTCCTTTTTCCATCTTCCTCTTCTTCTTCGTTTTCTTCGTTTTTTCTTATCTCGCTCGGAACGATATTCGAAGCTCCCGTAGTGATGCCAACAAAATCTTGTCGCCCGGAGATCGACCTGCCCTCAATGTATTTACTTTGTGCCGTCACTTTTTGATCATCCCTTTCCTCTTCGCGTTTTTTCTCTTCGTCAAGTAACCAGATACAGTGATGGCGGCACGCCGTCTTTCGGGACTCCGATGGGTCCCCCATGGAGTCGATGGGGCGCAATGGCCTTCTCTAATGTGCTCTCTTTACGCACGACAAGTCAGCCTCTCTCTCTCTCTCTCTCTCTCAAATTTTTGTGCTTGTTCTTTCGCCAGTCATTCGTTGACGAACGTGTTGTAACTTTTTTCTTTTTTTCTTTCCGTTCAATATATAATACCGTCTTATTAAAGTATACGATTTATAAATTATTTAATCGTTATGTCATATCGAAAATATATTAAATAGAAATATAATGATATATAATTCGAATGATATTTAATTCGTAATGTAATATATAATTCGAATTGAAAGTCATAATGATTTATAATGTAAGATTTTATCAATGATTAGAAGCATAAACGAGAACATAATTCTATGAATATTTCATTGTCTACTCTCAGTACGATAACAGTTGGTCGATTCGTTTGCTTCTAAACGTTTACTATCGTAGTTAATTTCAACTCTGATTGTCAGTGTAAGCAAGAAGATGAAGAGAAGAAAAGAGAAGAATGAAACCCTTTTTCTCACCCTTCGCGTTCACCCCCTTAAGAACGGCACCGTCTCAATGCAGCTTAGTTTCTTCGCGTAACATTTGCATGAATCTACATAAGTGCGATTGATTACAACTCTTTAGACGATCCTCGTTGGATACAATACTCTGTTCTTTCTCTTTTTTTTTTTTTTCCTTTCCCTCACTCTCCTTAAACGCGTACCCCTTTTTTCTTTATCTTCCATCATCTTTCATGTCAACTCTTTTATCGCAGGTATTCGTATAAATTTGTTAAATTTTTATATGGACTTTGTTATTAAATATACTTCTTAATAAACATTCCTTTATTAAAAGTAATATTTATTATAGTAATAAATATACTCTTTGACGTATTTCCGTTCGAAAGGTTCGACGTAGGACTTCGACGTATTTTCAAAGTCCACGACATACCTTTCGAACTTCTTAGACTGACCTCATGGTTTTAGTATATCTGTAGCGTGGTACTAACTCCAAACTGAAAATTCCTAAAGCGTTTGACATATTTGAAATATTAATGAGAAACAGTACATTACTACCATCAGCCGTAATATTATTTAATAAAGTAATAGTTTATACGAACTCGATGGGAGAATTAGAAATCGTGTGAATATTTGTTTCATACGAAACAAATTATCTTCGTTATTTATTAACCTTTAACAATATGCGAATATTAAGTGGCAATGTCATAAAAAAACAAAGAACGTTAAATTGCAATAAACGATAAACTATCATTATCAAACATTAATATGAATATGATAAAAATCTTTAAAGCATGTTTCATCAGGAAATTTATTTCGTATTAGAAGTTAACGTTCGAAATGTTATTTTCTAAAGTTGCAAGTTAGATTGAAAGCTTTTAAACGATTATTTCGAATTAAACATACGAACGTTTACAATTTCGTTTTATTTTATCCGATATCTTGGAGGTAACGTAAAGGGCAATAAGAACGGACGCGATAACGAACGTCGAATTTGCGGTCGCGTCGTCCGTTAAAAATACATTTTCTTCATCGTTTCGATTCTCACGAAGAAGAAAGAGAAAGGGAGTCGGCCAATATTACACTTCACTCCCATTCTCCATAAGAAATAACGTTTTTATCGTTGCGGTCGAGTCAGCTTTAATTCGCGAAACGGTCTTTATAATTCGTTCAGTACGGTTACGACTACGTATTTCGGTTAAAGCATCATTCGACGTAAAATTTATACGAGAAAGGATAAAGATGTTATCATCCTATGACCCCGACCAGTGACGACGCCAACCTCCCATAAGATTACGCTTTTACGAATTTGCCTCTTATATACTACGAACTGGTTTACTGTTCGCGGTCTGCGCCGTGTCCATAAATTCTGACTCATCTTGTTGAAGTAACTGAGAAAAATAAATATCTCTAGATATTAAAAATTTTCTTTGCAAAATAAAGAAAAAGAAAAAAAGATTTCGTTCGACGAGGAGTGGGGGGGGGAAAGAAAAAGAAGAAAAAGAGAAAAGGAAAAGGAGAAAGAAAAGCGAGAGAGAGAGAGAGAGAGAGAGAATGAAAGAAACTTCCGTGGTTTAACATCGATTTAACGTGTTTACACTTTTTCTCACTCGGAGGGCTAATAATTCATCAAATTACTCGTATAGCATCGAAAGAGAAAACGTGAATGACTTGTAGTAACGTATCAATACATCGAGATTAGTAAACACTTTCGTAAAATTTCTATCCAATTGTAATTGTTCTCGGTGAATCTGTGAAATTTAGTTTGTTGACTTGGCGCAAACAATACCCATTCCTCTTACTACCCTTCTATCTTTGAATAGCACGTATTCCAGTAAACATTTCGAATTAAGGGAAGGAAACGTGATTCTATGATAGTATAATTGAAATAAACGACACGTTGCAATTATTGAAACGACAGATGTTTTTTTAGGACATTAGGATGAAAACATTTAGATATGATATAAGAAAGAATATAAATAAATTTATCAAATATTCCCTTTTTTTATTTTCTTTATTTCTTTTTAAAATATACCTATCGATATATCGAGTAAAAGCTGGCTACGGAAGTCACGAGCCAGCTCGCTATTCAATAATTCATGTCATTCGCTTGAAAAGCTTATACAGTTTCAACGCTATTCAGCCTGATATCGATACTCAGCGAATTCCAAGAATACAATGGAATACAAAGTAACACGCTGGGGACGGCACTCGAGGGATTCTACGCGTTGCAACGACGTGGGAGGCCGAAAGAGGGACAAGAGGAAAACGTCGCCGATACTTTACGATGTACTTTCGAAAGGAGGACTTTACAAAAAAAAAAAAAAAAAAGAAAAAAAAAGAAAAAAAAAAAAAGGGAAAAAAAAAGAAAAAAGAAAGGAGAGAAAGCACTGTTTTTCGTTTATCAAAAAAATATATATCAGATCTTTTTAAATCTCTCGTTTAAGTTAATATAACATAATGACTTATCCATATTTGTCAATGATGGAAAAAAGAAAGAATGATTATTTCGTAATGAAATATCTTTAGATAATTCGATTTGATTCTATCGGAAAAACTTAATTTCAATACAAATCTGTTCACTTAAACGTATGTATTATCAATTAACGATAAACGTTTCATATATCAATTCACCCTGTCTCGAGTTAAGCTCAATCTCTTCGAATATTATATCTGTAATGTCGATCTCTCTTAAGGACGATTTACAAGCTTAATTATTAATAATAAATATTCCTTTATATTATTCAGACGTACGTAAATAATAAATTAATTAAAGTGTCCTTCTCGGTATTATTTCTTCGACATTGTTCGTGTGGATCCTTCGGTATGGTGAAAATTTGGAAAAGAAATTGGAAAGGAAAAAGGACGCTGATAGAGAAACAAATAAAAGAAAAAGAAAAAGATGTCCGCACCCCGTTCGAACGTGTGTATATGAAAGAGAGAAAGGGATGGAGAATGGAAAAGAGGAAGGTGAGGGTGAGTAGAGTGGGCCGGTAATCGCGTCCGGCCGTCGGATTAAAATGTTATTCGCCGCGGGCGGTCTTATCATACGAACCGTGCAGCAGCAGCCCGGCCTGCCGCGTTGCGAATAACGATTTTGCATTTCGTTGTATAGAGGTTCTTTTGCATACGTGTGTGCCGTCTCTCTTCTGTTCGACGAGGAATAGTTCCTTTTCCTTTTTTTCTTTTTATTTTAATTTTTTTTCTCTTTTCTTCATTTTTCTCTTTTTCCTTTTATTTTTCTTCTCTTTCCAATTCTTCCCTTTTTTTTCTTCTTTTTTTTTTTTTTTTTAATTCATTTTCGTTCCGAAGATAAAAGTAACACTTTCTACGGATTTTTCAAACGTTCGTTTTCTCGAAAATTACTTTAACGATCGTTGAACTTTTATGGATAAAACAAAAAGAAAAAAGAACAAAATGAAGGAAAAAGAAAGAAAGAGAGAAAAATGAAAGGGGGTGAAAAAAAATCGAGCAGATTAAAAATTTCATTGATTCGGTTTTCACATCGATCGTACGACAAAGCAGCAATTTCGAAGCCGGTAACGTTGCGCCCATCGTTTGGCTGATATCGAGCACGAAAATCGAAAGCGAGGCGGTAACTATCTGCGCCTAACATATTTACCCAACGTCACTCAATTAACGCACGGTCAATACGAACACGCGTGCGTCCTCACCTCCGAACAACGAGCCATTAATTTGTGTCCGTCGCGCGTGTTTGGCCGGCGGGACGAGGTAAATATCGTGTCTTCTCTCTAAAACCTTCATCGCCAGGTTATTCTTCCTTTTTCATACAAAATGTCGTCGTCGGAGATGGTAATGTATACTTTAGGGGAAAGAGAAAAATCAAAGACTAAAAATCAATTTAAAAAGAAGGCAAAAGAAAAGAAGGAAAAAAGAAAGAGGAATAAAAAGGAAGAAATTAAAAATTACAAAAAGGAAAAAGAAAAAAAGAAAATAGAAAAAAAAAAGATTAAGAAAAAGAAAATTTACAACGATCAAATCCAATGAACACGAAGTAGATTATTTACGATAGGCTGCTAAATTTTGGTTTTTTTTTTTTCTATTTTTATAAAAACTAAAAATTCTTAAACCACGTAAAATTTTATTATAAACCACGTGATTCCAAGTAAGAATAATTCCAAGGTTCATCCTTTTTTTTTTTTTTTTTTTTTTTTTTTTTTTTTCATTACGAATCCCTTCGTCATTTGTCCACGCGAAATGAAGAGAAAGATGCCGGCGTTGAATAAAAATCGTCGTATTCTTGCAGGCTAAGGGTAAGTCGATAAGGCCAGTCGCTCCCATTTTTACAGCCCGTTTCGCGACGTCTTTTGTACATTCTTGTAGTAATAAGCCTGACTGTTCGCCGGCGAAAAGTCCTGTTTATGAGAAACTCGTCGTATTTCAGGAACATTCGTGGCACCGTTAGGCTGCGCTAATCCAATAAAAGTACTTGCTTAAATTCTCATAAACGTAAATCCTTTCACGCTTGAAATAAAGAAGAAAAAAGAAAAATGGAAAGAAAGAAAGGGGGGAAAAAAGAGGAAGAAAAAGGGAAAGAATAAAAAGAAAAGGAAAAAAGAAAAAAAAAAAAAAATACATAAATTCACCGGCACTTTTTCATCTTCTCCTCTGGCGTGACTAACTTCTTCAACCCTATATCTTCAATCTCGCCATCGTCTTTTCATTTAATATCCTTTCTCGAGTTTTGCGCAACCCTCTCTACGACTTTATGCTAAAGAATTCGCGAAATATCGAATCGACGTGAATGCTCAAAGCCTAACGCGATTTGCGTTAAATATATACTATCGTAACTATATATGACATTTTAAAGTACTAAACGATTATAAATGAACGAACGAATTCGTGAGAGAATGGAATTTTCACGAAAGTAGTAATATCGTCGTGGATAAGGAGTGACACGAACGTTGTGAAATCGTGCGAGAATATCTTCTTCCTATTCTTTATCAGAATAAGTATTTGTGTTACATTGGAATCCGGCGTTCACGATTCCAATGCTTACTACGAAATCACGATAACCTGGCTGAGTGAATCGCTTGTCTCGTCGAGCCGGTCGTGCGAATTAACGAGGTCCGAATACTTTCGTCGACCGCCCGGAATTCGCAACGTCGATGGATTCCATCGAGATGACCAATTAAATTCGGACTAACCGGGTCGTCGGTATTCGATCGTCCATCCGATTTATTCACGGCCTCGCAGGTAGCACCAGTTTTGCAACAAATCTTCATTAATTAAGGAGAACACGGAAGGGATGTTCGTTTGATCTTTCAGCGAAACAACCGTACTTTAGATAAACCAGCTATTTTGTTTATTTCGACGATCACCATCGAATTCACCTTTTAACTGCGAGAAAAGCTGAACTGTCGTACTACGTATTATTAAGAACTTCAGATTTTCTAACTAAAGAGGAGAGAGTATATTTTCAAAATTATCAACAAACCAGAGAACTTTGCCCTTTCAACTTGAAGGCATTATTAAATGTAAAGGGAGGGGAAAAAGGTACATTAATTTTGGATCAACAAAGCGGTGTCTTTTCTTCTGAAAACCAGGAACCCGATCTATACGATGTAGATACTTTATTACGACGCTAACGGTAAATCACGCTTAGAGATATTTCAATTGGAGAATGTGTCCGAGTGTGGCCTGTTCTAGGAAAATAAGAGGAAGATAAAAAGGAAGGAGTACCAACAACAAGACGAGAAGGAGAATTTATCGTCGGTGAGTAAAGAAGAGAGGGGAAAGAGAGAAAGAGGTTCGGAGGCGCGTGCCCAAGCGTGTACAGGTTGCCACCCGCATCCATGGGAGGGCCACCGTAGAGTTTGACCTTTTTTTCTCTTTTTCTCTCTCTCTCTCTCTCTCTCTCTCTCTTTCTCTCTCTTTCTCTCTCTTTCTTACTCTCTTCTCCATCATCTTCCCCCGCTCGCTCTTCGTGCTCTTCACATCGCCCGAAGCCCTTCTTAATCAGCGATCGCAGCTTGGGAAAAATAAATCGTCGCATTATTCAAGGGGCTGGTATTACGGATCACGTGAAAAAAGAAAGATAGAAAGAAAGAAAGAAAAAGGATAAGGAAAAAAAGAAGAAGAAGAAAAAAGGAAAGGAATGGGGCAACGAGTTGGAGTAGGAGAAGAAGGCAATAGCAGTGGGGGTGGGTGAGGTACGAAGAAGCCTTCGCTCGTATAGCCAGCGAGATAACTTTCTGTAATTCAACCGTACGGCGACGAATACTAATTCCCGCCATTTATCTTACGGGCTGCTTCGTGCGGAACTTTTTGATCCTCGGCACCTGTCCTTTCCGTACCGGTAGCCGCGTGAACGGCTAACAGCATCCATCGCATACATCCTACCATCATCTACTCTAAAACTAAACGTTCTTTGTTCAACGTCTAACCATTTTACTTACTTACTTACTTACTTACTTACTTACTTACTTACTTGCTTACTTACTTACTTATTTACTTGCTTCTACTTTTTCATTATATTACAAATTCTAGCAAACCGTTCCATTACCAACTCCTTACAACAATTAAGATATTACGAAGAATTTATTTCTCTATGTCTCTTTTATTCCTTCGTACTTTTATGAATTCGACACGAAATGTAGGGAACGATCCATCGGATGGTTAACTATTTTAACGAAAGCCTCTCTCTCTCTCTCTCTCTCTCTCTCTCTATTCATCTATCTCAATACAAATTCACTTTTACCAGCGACACGGAAGGCAAAAAAATTCCGTGTGATTAGCATTAAGTAGGAAAAGTTTCGCCCGCCGGGAAGGCTCTTTCCCATCGTCCGATTTAATTTGCTCGAGCTACGTATTAACCTCTCGAAGCCTTTCTTCCTTCCTTCCTTCCTTCCTTCCTTCCTTCCTTCTTTCCTTTCCGGTACAGAGAAAGCGACAGGCCAATGAACTATATTTAACGAGAACTTTGTACTGCATTTCATGCGAACTAAGCGCGAACTCGCAAATTAAAATCAAAAAGGAAAAAGCCGAAAGATCTATGGAAGGAAACATCGAAGAAAAAGGATAAGAAATTAGTTGGAAATTCGATGAGGACAGTTTTAATTACATAGTAAACTGCTCGTTACATCATCTCAACTTTTAAACTATCCATGTTCCCTTTATAGAAATTCTTCTTAGAAGTATCCCTTTTTAACGACAGACTCAACGAGAAATATATTCGAGGATGTCAAAAGTTTTTTCGTCGAAGAAGAAAGACACGATAAAGATATCGATAATGCCCGCATTGTCTCGCGACGATCTTTTTCTAAGGGGTTGAGGTCGTAATGTGTGAGTGAGAATCGTTGCGCATATATATATATATATATATATATATATATATACATATATATATATCTTGAAAAAGATGGATAACGATGGAAGACAAATGTTAATCAACGGTGTCTTTCGCTTCCGTCTAATGATAGGAATTCAATCTTCGGGAAGGAAAATCGATAAAGGAAATTACTAAGGTAGATATATTCGCTAATCGATAAGAAAAAATAAGATTGTAACAAATACCCAGGATATTTTGATTTAATGATTACAACAATCGATCATGCGAGAAACGTTACAACCATGTGAATTCTTCTGAAAGTGAACGTAACAGAAAATGGAAGGAACATCGATCAAATTCTGAACTGATCTAAATCGGTCACTATTATACGAAGATCTTACTAGTTAAGAGCTTGTAATGAATTTTCCTCTTTCTCTTCATTTTCTCTCTTTCTCTCTCTCTCTCCTTCTCTCTCTCTCTCTCTCTCTCTATCTATCTCTTTTTCTAACTCTTAGCATTTTTCATTCTTTGCGAAGGAATACAAGGCAAGATAGTTGGCGTTGTATTCAACGCGTCGTACGTCTCGTAATTCAGGCCACGGAACGCCGAGGAGATACAAAGGTGTGTTCCTGGAAAAGCAACGGCTAGAGTCGGAAGAGAGAACGCCTCTCCTCGAAGAGGTCATTTCCACCAGCTCGTTAACCGTGAATCGTATTATGTATACGTCGGTAGTTACGACGCTACTACTACTTCTATTACTTCTACTACTACATAGACAAGGAGTAAGAAAAATAACGAAGAAAAACGAAAGAGAGAAAGAAAGAGAGAGAGAGAGAGAGAGAGAGAGAGAGGGAAAGAGAAAGAGAGACGAGAAAGGTTTCGAGAGGAAAAATCTTACCAAGAGTGCGCACGTATGCGAAGGAGCTAAGCACTTTTCAAAAATGGGAGAGCGAAAGGAGAAATGGAAAGAAAAGTAACTAACGTCGGGAAATTACGGCGTATCGTGGTAAAAATGTTGTTCGTTAAAAAGAACGCGCACGAGTGCACTCCGTGTACCACCTTTTCTCTTCCAAAGCGAACCGAGTTTGATATTAAATCATCATAAATTTCCATAGCCAATTGCCGTAATGTCTGTTGGCAGGATAGTAGCAACATTTCGAACTCCGCCTCGGTTTCATTATTCGTGGAGGAACGTTGTCTGACTCGTTCTCCTTTACTACTGTAAGAGACGAATCGTTAGTTTCGATTTGGTTGGTGAAAAAAATGTATGGAGGAAAAAAAAGAGAAAAAAGAAAAAAAAAGAAAAAGACCGTCGCGTCTTTTCAATTTGTTAGTACAAGTAGTTAGTATAATATTTTTACGTTGTATTATTGTAAATATATTTATGCGATATATCTTATCGTATAACAGACTCGTATTATTTTCTTAAAAGTTCGTTTTATTGTTACCGACGTTCCATATAAGTTTATCACATTCAAGTACTTATTTATTTACTTACTTACTTACTTACTCGTTATTTCTTTACGTCGTCGTCAAATTTTTTTTTTCTTTCTACGACGAAGTCGAACGAACCATTCGTTCCATCAAACGAAAGGGGAAAAAAAGAAAAAAGGTATAAGAAAAGCAGAGGTAGAACGTTTTAACATGAGTCTTTGGCGCGAAAGAATTCTAGACTCCGGTTCTCCTGTACGTATTAGGGAATGAATTTGGTAAGCCCTGGTATTGGGCCTACTCTGTCGATCGTTTTTTTTTTCGATCATTGAAAAAAAATCAATGATCACTTACGATTACTCGTGACATTTGAATTAACGAACGATATAAGAAGATAATGTTTTCTTGATGGCTTTTAAATAGTACAATAATTCGACGATACGATCGATTTGAATATTTCGAACAATAGAACGAAATTAGAAACCGTGGAATGTCGGATATCGCGTTATATTTAAAATCGTAGATTCTTTAATAATTTGGTCTAATTTCGTACGGCTTAAAGTATCAATAAATAGAATAACGTTATCATCCTGTATTATCGTTTATCAGTAGGTATGTACATATATATGATGTTCGATAATTACGTTTCCAAAGCGATCGAATTTCGTGCAAGTTTCACGGAAATTATTACCTACGTATTTTACGGGTATCGTCGGCCAAAGTATAAACGCGAATTACCAGATAGTACCTACTTAAAATATTGAACGCGTCGCGCTATCACGGTCGAACGTTTAACGTCCTTATTCGTATCGTTGCGCCTGTATCAATTTAACGTATTACGATTTAAATAAAACGATAGTACCAGATATAATTTCGATGTATGTATTTCATCATCGTTACGCATGCATCGTTTTCGATGAGAGTTATTATCCTCTGATCTATATAATATTCGTTCAATTCAGAAATGCTTCGTATTTACGGATAAATGGATGACGGTGTTCCGTTGGCCGATCAGCGTATCTAATTTTCTATTAATTTAGATGTCTCCTTTATAATTTCTATGATATATATATATATATACAACATATTTTGATTTTTTATAAGTTTTATTATATAAATTTTATATAAATAAAAAGAAACAAAGAGATATTATACGTGACATCGTATGTAAAAAAAAAAGGAAGAGTGAGAAAGAAATATGAAAGAAAAAAGATGAATAAACTAGTAATCGATTAAGAAATGAAAGGCAGAGAGATAAAGAGAGTGAGAGAGAGAGAGAGAGAGAGAGAGAGAGAGGGAGAAAAAGAGAAAGAGAGGAAGCGAACAGATGAGCAAACGAAGAGAAGGAGAAGGTCGGCTTTAGCATAGAAGCCGTACCATCTATTTCAAAGCAAATTGCCATTCTCACCTACGAGCCTCCATACAGCAAGCAGCATAGAGCAATCTGTATATGGCATCCTGCACAAGGCTTGTCACTGACGTTATCCCCCTTCTCTCCTCCTCCCACTTCCAGTAGCACCACCAATCTTTCGCAAGAGTACTTCTTCTCATTTTTTCCCTCTTAGCCATGCCTCTCTTAATAATTGTTCCTTTTATCTCGAGATTTTCAAAAATTATATCTAAATCTTTATTTAACTTCGCGCTTGAGAGAAATTCATTTTAATCAAAAACTAAAAATCATCATTTTCATCTTCGATCGAAATCTTCTCTAAGAAAAAGTGTTTTTATTACGTGCTACAAGAGAAACGATATTATTTTTGATGATAACAAAGTGGACATCCAGTCAGTACTCGTATACTTTTATGGATATCGTTCGTTGAATTCGATAAGAGTGACTATATTTTAGAGCTGAATGTCGCGCGACAAGTTTTGATTCAATTAAAAGATCCGTCTTTAAAGTTTTAACGAGAATGGGGAACGACAACAATGACAACGACGCTGATGATGCCGATGTTGGGGAAAAAAAAAAAAAAAAAAAAAAAAAAAAAAAAGGGAAAAAAAAGAAAAGAAAAGATAGAGAAAGTATGAGGAAAGGGCAAGATCGCCCAAAGAGATTCTGTTCTCGAATGAGACAAGATTCATCAAAGAGAGAGAGAGAAAGTGAGAGAGAGAGAGAGAGAGAAAGAGAGAGAGATCAGAGAGCAGGCGTGGATAAGTAGAGTGGTCTTTCGACATAGTGCCGAGAAACCATCGTAATCGCGGCCTCACCTACCTTTCTGCTCCCTCATTTTCCCTCCGGACACGAAAGTCATTTTTCGTTGGTTTGAAACCGACAAAAAGCTTGCGATTCCTCGTCGAGATCTCGTCGAAAGTTCTTTGCTTTTACGTAGGAAACTTCTACGCTGACTCTCAGAATCGATCGTGAAGTTTTGGATTGGTGGTTATCACATTCTCTAACACGTTCGATCGATCATGGTTTTTCAATTGATACATTGTCGAAAGGTCTTTCTATTGTACCAATCCACCCTCTCCCTCCCTTCGTTATCCCGTACGTCTATTACAATTACAATTTAAAGCTGATTTTTGCTCTATTATTTAAAAGCAACGGCGAATAACAGGGAGGAGGAGGAGGAGGAGGAGGGGGGCGGGAATAACAACGTAGAAAGATACGAAGAGCTCATTACTTTGTAGAACTCTAATTAAAACCTTTTCCTTAAGGTTCACCTTTTGTATCTCGTTTAACATCATTCCCTTTTCGACGTTAGAGTTACCATGAACGTTTCTCTTCTCTTCCGCGTTTCCTTAACCTTCCTCGCGTACCTTTCCATTCCCCTTATATTTCTTCTCGCGCTCTTTCACTCTTTCGACTTTTATTACGTTCTAAGGCCAGAGAGAGAGAGAGAGAGAGAGAGAGAGAGAGTGTACGCTGCTTTTTATCCGTCATTAATTTTGTAGGAATCTCTCGAAAGAGATTCGATGCTTGCACGACTGCTTTTATTTACGATATACGAAATATATACAGGATGTTTCAAAATTCATATAAGAGTTCTTTTAATGGACCCAGGATGTAACGTCTATTTGATTTTTTGTTTTACATATAATACGAATACCGTTTTCTCATATGAGTTTATAAAAAATAAAAACTTTATATATACAATTCTCTTTACTTAGTCTTACGAGTTTTTGATAAGAATTTCGAAGACACCTCGTATATATATATATATATATATGAGTATCCTTCGACATTACATAAATTAATCGAACAATATATTTTTGATTATATTTTTATTCCTTCGAAATCACTCGTCCCGTATCCGAAACGATCTTTGATAGTTATTATTGTAGTTAAAAAAAAAAAAAAAAAAAAAAAAAGAAATTAGAATAAACGTTTGTAGATACTCTTAACGAAAGCATTCCTTCGTCCACCCTTTTCGCAAGGTCTTTCCCAAGCAAACCGTTCCACCCTCCGATCACCCTCCGACCACCCGACAACAGGCCGCTGTTTATAAAGCGAGCGGCCAGAAAGCATTTATCCTTTCGGGGCAGGAGGCCTGGACAGCGGTAGAATAAACGGAGTCCCGGAGCAGTCTTATTTTGGCGAGAGGAGAGGAGGACTAAGCTACTCGGAAAGAAGAAAAGAGAAGGAGTTGGAAAGAGATAGATAGATAGAGAGAGGGAGGGAGGAAGAGAGAGAAAGACTCGCGGTTAGTCGCGCCCGCGAACCTTCTCGAGCGCGAGCGCTGGGACGGCTACCATTATTTCTTCAGTGTCGACGACTCCTTGCCGGTGCCCTTCTGTCTTCCTTACGGTCCCTTATAGCTTCAGCAAAGCAATGCCAAATACAGACTTTGCTCTTGCGTCCTTTTGTAGAGAAAGAGGGAGGAAGAAGAAATGAGGGAAAGGCCGAACGAACGAGCAACAAGCACAACATCCTAGGACGAACAGAGAGAACATTCTCGGCCCGTAGACCTGTCCTTCTCCTTCTCATCCTCCCCACTACCATCACCACCATTACCATCACCATCACCACCTCCATCTCCACCTCCACCACCTCTTCCTCCCTCTTCGCCGCTCCTTGACAGGACTATGAGCGCTCGTGCATCGTGATTTATCGAACCTTCCCTTCTTCCTTCTTTGCGGCGACTCGCCCTCGAGTTAGCGGACGATACTAAAAAGGAGATTATTCGATATTCTACAATGCACCTACGGTATTTTACTTCGTCGACATTTTCGTGAACGAATTTTCTCAAATCGCATGAATTGGTTTGGTGAAAATATTGGTGTTCTTTTTAAATATGATTATTTAAGATATTAAGTAGGTACGTATGAAGTAAATATATTAATTAATAAACCGTACAACGAATACATGAGGTTAATTTTGATCGATATTAATTAATAACACTTTCGTTTTACATTAATTATATTTATTATCTATTGCTCCGTTATTTTTATGCAAAAGGAATCATATTAATTTTCTTACTTAATTATCGAGCCGACCGTTCGTTGATTGTTTTTTGGCAAACGAATCGAAGGTCCCTCCCCGAATGTCAAAAAGTTTCGCGTGTTTTGACTCCTCGAGACTCTTCTAACTAGACAGACTTACATATTTGGCTTCGTTCCAGACTACTTCCTGAATGGCGTCTGTTGCTTCTACTTATAAAACAGGAAGCAAAAAAAGATCCATCGAGTGATGCTATGTACATCGTTCAATCTGATAACGACGTTATCCATCCAACAATAAATGTTTTTCATTGATAATAAATAACGATGTCAAGACTAACGATAAAACTAATATATTACCATTATTATATAGAACATATATCTTCGAAATAATTTATTAATTATAAAATGAGAATCATTTTAATTTTTATGATAAAAATTAAGAAATCGAAGATTGAAATTAAACATTTCGAGGGAAAGAAAAACAAAATAAAAGTTATTATCGGTGTAATTCAGACAGTAAGAATCTTCGCTTCATGAAAATTCAAAGGTGAATGCGAACGTAGCGAAACGAAAATTCGAATACTCTATAGGTTGGCACGGAGCAGCCGGCTAAGGAGGCAGTTCCATGGAGAAAGGTTCCCTCATGTATAATAAAATATGATAAAACGCGGCCAATCCCAACCGGCCACCCACCGGAACTCGGTTTCCCTACGGAAGTGGCTTCATAGCGGTCGCCTGTACTCGTGGTAGTTTGCGGAACGCCACTCTTTTATAGGAGGCAGAGCGCGTGTAAGCGCATCTCTTATATACCCTAGCTATTTATACGAGCCAGACATTGCCGCTATGATGATTTTTCTAACGACGCGACAAGGATCCTCTCTTCTTTAATGACCAGAACTCTACGTTTTCTATGCCATAGAGAACGATCCTTTTCTTCCTTTTAAATTTTTTCTTCATAAGGAAAGGACGTTAGTGGAATTTGAATATACACAGGACGATAATGAAAATAGGTGAAGGTGATGACCCAATAATGAAACAGAGAGAGAGAGAGAGAGAGAGAGAGAGAGAGAGAGAGAGAGAGAGAGAGAGAGAGAGAAAGTAATTTAATTTATATTATACATATATGAAGTATTTAATTTATATTAAATATATATTAATGTAATATATATATATATATATATATAATTAATGCATCGATATCTTCTATACTAATTAATGTATATATTATCTTCAATTTACTCTACTCAAAATAAATCTTCTTCCAATATTAGCAATACGTTATTAATCTAAAAGTAAAATATCGTTCCCTTAACGTTTTGAACATTTCACCCTATAACACGTGGAATGTTTATAGGATACGTATGCATGAATATAGGGCATAGGTTGGGCAAATAAGAACCGCAAGGACGAAGATATCTGCGAACCATAATTCAAAGAAGAAGGAACCGGAGAAGACGAAGAGTCTTGGTAGCGATCTTACGAAGGGGCCGTTCACTCCCAGAGGACCGGAGGATAGGGAAAATGGAAAACTTTATCGCTCGATACGCTTGGACTATCACTAACTTCGAAGGCAGGACACTCGCTTTGGGGATATGTACGACGATTTGCTGGACGAATGACCCGGCTATTTTTTTCTGTATTTATTTTCTCCCCCCCCCTTTCTCTCTCTCTCTCTCTCTCTCTCTCTCTCTCTTCTTTTTCTTTCTTCTTCTTCTTTCACTTTTTTCTTTTTTCTGGCTTTTTCCCTTCTTTGCATGACTCAAGCGTCAGCTGTTCTTCGAACTTCGGGGAGAAAAAAAAAGGAAAAAAGGAAAAAGAAAGAAAAAAAAAAAGGAAAAAGAAAATAAAAATAAAAATAAAAATAAATAAATAAAAAAGATATTCATTCTCATGAACATACGCATTCATTAAACGAAATCTCATTTCTCGCGATAAAACATGCGCCTATGACTTTCTTAATTTATAAGACGGAAGATCGAGAAAGTATATATTCTCTTTGTAGGAAACGCTCGACAAACTCGATTTCACATTCACGTTATTAATTCTGAACAAGCGGCACTGTTCGCGGATGGTGTGATAACGGATATCGCTCTAACAATGAATACCCACCGCGTACATACGGTCTGCCCGCAGAGACGGTGCAGCTTATCCATAGCACACATTTGTAAGGACGTCCGGTTGTGCGACCCGTTAAATCGACATCTGTTATAACAAACGTGTTAGACCGTTGTCCTTTCCTGCAAACAGTTAGCTAATTTCTAAAATCTTTGAAATCTATGACGTCTCTCTCGTTCTCTCTCTCGCTCTCTCTCTCTTTTTCTTCATACTCGTGAAAAAGTTATTTAATTTCCATAATGATATAATACAATAGTAAAATTATCGAATGTTAAAGTTCTGTTTATCCGAGAATTAAAGACGATAAATACCTCGTTCGGTGATCGCTTACCAACGAACGTATTGCATCTAATTTATATGCACTGCTTCGAACGCGAAACTTTAATTACATAAACGCAATAAGGTACCTCGAACGATTTAACATTCATCGCGTAATACCTTTTCGTTACTTTTTCCATTAAACATAATAAAATGTCTATAAAAGGTAAAGCACTACAACGTGTTCGCATAAATTAAACGGTGCATTCGAAAGGGACGTTATAAAAGCAAATAACGTGCTTTATGTTACAGGCACATAGAATGCTTATACGTGCTTATGGCATATATGTATGCACGTGTCATGCATATGTATCGAAACGTTTAAATATTCAATCGACGTAACCATCGTAATTACCGTAAATTCATAAATAAAACGCTAAAATTTCTAAATGAATGCAAAAAACGATGATTGTCATTCGTCGTTTAAATAACATATTCGCTCTATTATATACGTTTAAATATCAAACGTGATATACCTCGGGAATGTTATATTATATTTTGACGTTTGCATTGATTGTTCTTGAAATTACACAATAGGTAAATACATTTGTTCCTAATTATATCGATTTTACTAACAATACGATCGAAATTAATAATAATAAGTAACGTATAATCTCCATATAATGTAAATATCTCAATAATATGTATATATAAATAATCCATTTTTTTTCGAGAAACTTATCTATTTCTTTTTCTTTCGATAATTTGAAAGATTTTTTACTTCTTGCTAAAAAAAAAAAAAAAAAAGAAAAAAAAATAAAAAATAACAGATCGATCGGAGAGAAAATCTTTTGGTTTTATTAACTCTCAAAAACATCATGGATTCAACCCTAAAGCAGTCGTCTTATTTGTATTCAGTAAACGGGCCGACCCAGGCGTTATGGTCAGTGCCGGCAACCCCTCTGTGATAGGAAATTTGTGGGAGAGATAAAACTTGCGCCATGTTTTCGTAATCGTTGCCGTAGAATACGTAAACTTTGTGGGTGGCAAATTTACGGGAAGTGAATCTCGCATTGAACAAAGGAACTCCAAGTCGTTTACTTCTACGAAGAAGTAAAGCGCGAACTGCTGCGATATAACCTACATGGAATAAAAGCGAAGAAAATGCTCTCTCTCTCTCTCTCTCTCTCTTTCTCTCTCTCCCCGCTTTGTATTTGATATTTCCTAGAAATGCAGGCGACTGTCGAATATATATATATATATATATATATATATATATATATATATATATATATATATATATATATATATATATATATATATATTAAAGAAAATACCACAGTTCCTGTATACAAAAATATATTTTCCGTAGATAGAATCGTTGAAGAGATATGATTAATTTCGATCATTGAAGGAAGAAAAAGAAAAGAAAAAGAAAAAAAAAAGAAAGAAAATAAAAGAGACGTTAAAAAATCACGTTTAAATTAGACTGTACTCGAGAATTTGTTAATACTACTTGATTGATAAGTTTATATATTTAATTAGAACACATAGCCGTATTAGACTCTATTGTTATCATCTTCTTGAAATATAACGTAGAGAGGAATAAAAAAAAAAAATCCTATCGTCGTGAAGTTAATAATAATCGTCTTTTTACGATTGACGAAAAATCATGAAGTTGCGCGTGCGAGAGGACGCGTTTTAAACGCACAAGAAGTAAGTAAGAAACTTAGGTCCTATCCCAAGACGCCCAAGGCAATGCATGCCTTGCCATTTGGACTTTTCTTTTGGCCCTGTTGCTCGGCCGCCCGGCTCGTCCGGTATTATGGGAGAATTTTAAACGCCAAATATTATGAAATTCTTTCGCATGATCTTCCACGACGTTATTCATCTTCGTGCTTAATGCCGAATTAAAATGATTAATTGATCGGTATCGAGAGGAACGAAAAAGGAAATAATATAACGAACGAAAGTTTGGTTAATAGCTGAACGAATGAAAATAAGGAAAAGAAAAAAAAAAACCAAAAGAGATTTGCATCGGGAAAGTATTTTTTAAAAGTTTCTTTAATTTCAAACGATCGACATTTTTGTTCTTCTTGAAGGAATTAAAAAGAGAGAGATAGAAAGAGATAGATGGGTAGATAGAGAGAGAGAGAGAGAGAGAGAGGAGATAAAAAGAGTAAAAAGAATCGTGATCTCGATCAATCAGGATCGTAGATTATCCTGGTGCTGCGAACGAGCCGATGCGGAGTTGTAACAGGTTCGTAGCGTGGCTTAATGGTCCCTGCGTCACCCTTAGCCAATGCGGTCGCTATCGAGGATATTTATCGTCGAATATATATCCTATCGATGCGCGAGCCTCGCCTAAATCTTTCGCGGACCCTGGTCGCCTTACACGCGAGGGGGAGGATACGAGGAGCTACGAGAAGCGATCCAAAACTCGTAGTACCTTGTATTCGAACATCGAAATGTTCACGATGGAGAGTTCTCGCTCTCTCGTGCAGATGTAAGGGAACGGCTTCATAAATATGCAGAACCAATTATGGTTTGGCCTTCTCATTCTTCTCTCGATGTATTTTTTTTTTTTCGTCTGAAGAAAAATATTATTTCTCTTAATTTTCATCGAGGGATCTATGTATGTAAATACATACGTCGAGTTCGTTCGCGATTAAATTAATCGAGTTTTATACAAATCCTCGTGACATTTCGCATCATCTAAATAAAAAAAAAATGATTGTAAATTATTCCAGGAGAAAAATTAATCGACTTGGCTTCTTTGGAAAATCGTTCAAGGCATCGACTCAGGCATGCAGGGACGACGTAGTAGGCTTGTCTAAATACCCAGGTAGGAAATAGGTACGTAGAAGAGAGTTCGGTAAAAAGGCTTGTTCCGTTTTTCCCTCTATCGGCTAGAACCGAACGTTCCCATTTGTATCGTTGAGCGAGGACATTTTTCAGAGAACGCCGACCGAGGCCATCTCGCGCGTTTTCCTCTCCGGGTGGCCACCATGAAGAAGGGATTTTACGAGATGCGATCGACTTGCCGTTTCGCAAATCGTTTTCGAGGGAAGCCCGCTCGATCTGGCAAAGACACGTTTCGATCATTAAGGGAAGAGCTCCGAAAGCGGCTTTCGGAATATTTGTTACTTTCGACTAGCCGCCATTACCAACAGTGAATCTTCGATCTCGTCTCTCCCTTCGAATAAACGAAGAAATGGGGAAAATCGAGCTGCTCGCTACTTAGACGATAATGATCCTTCTCAATTCTTTCCTTTCCGCTTGACTATTTCGTTCGATTATCGTTCAACCATAGCTAAAATCTAACTATTCACTTCTAAAAGGTAGCTACGAATCGTAACTACAAGATCCGGTTTGTCGGAACGATTGCGACTTCCGCAAAACGCATTTCGAATATTAAATCTTTCTTTCCACGAGGACTCACATCTCGTTTGCATAGAAATTTATTTTTTTTCTTATTCTTCTTCTTCTTCGTCGTCGTCGTCGTCGTCGTCGTCGTCGTCGTTGCCGTTTCGATTGAAATCTTTTTCTTCTGTTTTTCTTCCCGTTTCTCGTGATCGTGAAAAATAAAGATAATAAGTATTTTAATCGACATCGTTGGAAGGTCCATGACTCGGTTAACGAAAATACATTTTGCCGAGGAAAGTACTCGGTGAAATTTCTCATGGAATTTCCGTTTATTGGAATTCGTGCGAATCGCAATAAGAGGATTCAAAAAGAATAGTACGATCGTTTATCGAGGCGAACCACGAACTTTCCTGATAAATCGTATTTTCCTTCTGTACTGCCACAAATTGTTTTTATCCGTATTCCAATGGTACTTCACGACTAACTCGTATGAATTTTCGTATAGCGTATACTGGTAGTGGTAGTAGATTGTCCACAAAGAATCGTAATTTAATTCTCATTTATATCATATCATATATATATATATAAAGTTATATTTTCAAAGAGTTAACTTAGAGAGGGAGAGGGAGAGAGAGAAAGAGAAGAAAGAAAAGTCTAGCGAATTTCTTGGGTCATTTTTTCGAATACGTGTCTCCAAGGAAAAGGAAGAAAGAAAAAGTAAAAAAAGAAAGAGGAAGAGGAACAGGAAGAGGAAGAATAAAAATAAGAAAAAGGAAAGGTCTCGGTTCCTTTCGTCTTGGAGGTCCAAACGCAGGATTCACGTGACCAGCAGGGTCGTCCCAGGGCGAGGGACTCAGGTGCACCGTGGCTGCCAGTGACAGCATAAAATTTGTCAGGGCGATTCTACGCTAAATTTTACGTAGCGCCAGCTCACCTGGGATCCTGTAAATTCGTGCCTTATAGTCCCTATAGCTCTATCGTACTTACGTAGGTGGATAATATAGAGACGATGGCTGGGACGGTCGCGATAAGCGGCCATAAGCAAAATCGAAAGGCCGTTTCTGTGTGCACCTCCCGTCGTGCTTACTCGCGTGCTAACCTTTTCTCTTCTTCCTCGAAGGATCGAAGATGTCGTTCCAATGAAAAACGGCGAGCCACCGCAACTCCCTTATTCACTCAATATCGTATTATCTTATTTCAGATGTCTCCCTTCGCCTTAAGATGGTTAAATCGTTATATCATATAATGTTTCAATCGTTGACAAATTAATTATTATTATCTTTATCGTATAAAATAAACAAGAATTGACGGCATGAAACAATTTGATCACAAAACGTGTGATAACAATTTTTTTATCAACAATTACCTCAAACGATGGATTATATGAAATCGTTTTTCTTCTTTTTTTTTTTTTTAAAAAAGAAAAAAAAGGAAATATTATTTAACAGCTGAATATTAACTCGCACTATCACATATTCACGACTTATATTAATAAATACAGATTCATTGGATATTTTTATCCACAATCGTTTACGATTTATTTCTCACCACTATTTTGAAAATCGAGAGCTTCGCGGCAACAATCACCGAAAACTCATCGATATGGGTAGTTTATCGAGAACGCCCTAGCAAAATAATTGGTTTTGCAATTGGTTCACTCCTGTGAACTAAAGCATTCATTTTGTACAGAAATCGGACTATTCCTACAATTTCGAATGACAAGATTATAAGCCATTCAACGCGTTTCAATAGATCGATTGTTTTCAAAAACAGTAGCAGTGTTAATCGCAATCAATAAAATGGAATATTTATGCTTTCAATCCGAAAGAGTACATTTATCCTCTCTCCCTCTCTCTTTCTCTCTCTCTCTCTCTCTCCCTCTCTCTTTCTCTCTCTCTTTCACTCTCTGTCTCTGTCTCTCTCATTCTTTTTATTAGATGAACATAATAAGTATATATTAAAGGGGAAAAAATTAGATGAGATATAAACTCGTAACATGAAAAAGAGATGTTAGCGTTTTCCTGAAAACTCATGACATAATTTATGGTAAAAGAAAAGGAATAAGAAGAAGAAGAAGAAGAAGAAGAAGAAGAAGAAGAAGAAGAAGAAGAAAAAGATGAAGAAAAAGAAGATGAAGAAGAGGAAGAAAAAGAAGAAAGGCAAAAGGCTCTCACAAGTAAAAAGGGACTTTCCTCGAAAGAGAGAAAATAAATAACGTTGTCGTCCACGAAGATCCGAGAAGGAAAAAGGGTATTTTCTTTCGTAACGCGTGCATTCTCCCGCGTTGTCCTTATGTCTACGTAAAGAAAGAGAGGGTTGTTTGTTTGGACTTAGTTTACGGGGTGTGTCTAAGGAAACCGAAGAAGACTAGAAGCTAGCAACTCCTTGAAATGAATCAAGCGGATCGAGTCAATGGGAAAACGACCTCAAGGGATCGATTCGATACATGTTTAAACAATTTCCATTGGAGTGGTTAATGTTGCCGATCAACAATTTCATAATTGATAAAAGGTATTTTCTTACAATTGCTTTTGTCCGACTAGTCAAAGGGAGAAAAATTGAATTAGAAAAGGAATTCAAATATATGTACGTATAGTCGAAAGATAAAAGAGGAGATAGAAAGAGAAAGAAAGAGAAAGAAAACGACAGAGAGAGAGAGAGAGAGGGGGGGAGGGGGGGAGGGAGGGAGGGAGGGAGGGAGGAGGGCAATTATTAGGCCGTAGCTTAACACGGGGTCCCTTAATATGGCGATGGGGAGTTTCGGGCGCGTATACGCGAAGCGGTATACACGGTGCCGGGACAAAGCCGGCGGACGACGGGCCGATACAGGAGGTCAAAAATGCGCTCAAAAAATTGCCGCCAATTTGAATTGCTAATGAGGATGGCGGTGCTTGCGTTCGGCCTACCGGTGCAAAACAATGGTCCGCGGTATAGCGGTATACCCTCCTCCGAGAGTCGGCGAAACGAACGCCGGTGACGAAGTCCATATAAGTGTTCCGTTTGGCTCCGCAGAAATGCAGCCGAGGGGAGAAATAAATGAGCAAAAAGGCAGGGATACCTCTTCCAACGAGAGACGAAGAGAAATCCGAAGGTGGAGGTGGAGATGGTGAAGCAAAAGAGGAAGAGGAGGAGAAGGAGATGGAGGAGGAGGAGGAAGAAGAGGAAGAGAAAGAGGAGGATGAGGCGACAGAGAGGGAGATTCCGAACGCATCCTAAATAATTAGTCACTGCCACATCCTCCTAGCTGGCCCTCCGTGGAAGCGAGAACAAACTTACGAAGGAAGAGAGAAACCACGTCACGTGGGAAACGTGGGAAGAAGGAATAAACGATACGAAAACGATGAGAAACTATAAGGGTGGAGAAGGAAGTCATCCCTACGATCAAAGCAAACCGATCGAGAATCCTCCTTTTCTTCTTCCCTTCTTTCTTGACTCCTAAAGAAAAGAGGAATTTCTCGATCTATAACTCGTTCCATCTATGTATGTATGTATGTATGTATATTACGCGCTTCGTGGCAAACAATCGTTCGCCTTTAATTCCTCTCAGAGTTATATTTAGAATGAACGCTTATTCTCGCCTCGGCGCACTCCGTGTAATTGGATCGGCAATGTATCGGTAATCGAGAACGAAATGCCGAGCCGTTCTTCGAGACGTCGCGGTAGATTTGCGTCATAAAAGGGAATACTATGTCTACTTTTTGCCTGTTGACGCGTTAGAAGGGAGAAAATACGTTGCCGTGCGACGTATGAAAAGTCGACGATATAGGTTGGTATATCATAAAGTATATCTCCTTGAACAGTAACGTGAGTTTGTAGTTGTAAAATTGCAAAACTCGTCGTCGACATCTAAGAAAGTGGTGTCCATGAAAATGACGAAGAGTCTGTATCGTTAGTGGTAACGCATGGTGATCGAGAGAGTAAAAGATAAAGAAAAAGAGAGAGATCCAAAGAGAAAGAGAGAGAGAGAGAGAGAGCAAGTGAGAGAAGGAGAAAAAGAGAAAGAGAGAGAGAGAGAGAGAGAGAGAGAGAGATCAGGTTTCCGAGGATAATCGGCTCGCGATCGCTCGAGGCCCGAGCAACTTTGTTGTTCCCTGCCATTATAAATCCCGACGTTTACGGTCTAAATTAATATTCGAGCTCGCAGGAGCGCGTTAACGACAACGGACTCGCTCGGTTGCTGCTATCGGCCTATCGGGAACGTTTAATTCGTCGAAGCGTTTTATTCCAAGCGATCCGATCGTCGTCCCTTTTCCCTTCCGTCGTAAGTGAGTAGGAACTAGCAAGCGTGCGTGCGTGCGTGCGTACGTGTGTGCACACGAGAGAGAGAGAGGGAACGATAAAGAGAAATAAAAAGGAGAGAGAGAGAGAGAGAGAGAGAGAGAGAGAGAGAGAGAGAGAGAGAGAAAGAAAAAGGGAAGACTAAGGACGGATCAGCGCCGTGGAGCGTGTCCGAGCATTCGTCCTTGATAAGATACACCGCGAACCTACCGCGAACCTACCGCGGCGAATGCGCGTTACAACGACGACGAAGAGGAGAAAGAGGTGGAAGAGGTGGAGGAGGAGGTGGAGGAGGAGAAAAAGGAGAAGGAGGATAGGCCGTGTAACCGGTAACCGGCAAACCGCGAACCGCATTCCCGCGCTAAATACTACCAGACCGTGCGTGGATTCTTCTACGAGGACACGTGCAACCGATTCTCCCGCCTTCCGGTTAAACGTCATCTCCATCTCGCTTCCATTCCTTATGCACCTTATATACGTATCTGTCACTATGATATATGTACTTACGTATATATAATAGATAACTTTTCAAATAACTTCGATGTACGGAGTTTTATTCTTGGCTCGTTTTTACTTGCTTTTCTTTCTTCTTTTCCCTTTTTTCTTCATTTCTTTTCCACTTCGTTTCTTTTCTTTTCATTTGCTTTTCTTCGTTTTTCCTTTTATTTGTTCTTTTTCTTTCTTTTTTTCTTTTTTCCTTTTTTTTTTTTTTTTTTTTTTTTTCTTGTTCCTTTTTCCTTTCTTTTTCACCTAATCGACGTCGTATTACATCGATTACATCGATTATATACTTACGAAATACCAACGCATTTTCCCTCTTTAATTTCTCGACTTCTTGACTTACGACTTTAGACACCAGCTGTACGAACGTAGCTGGTAGCTATGAATGTAATTAACGATCGCGTTAGAAGTCATGCGTCAGAATCTTATCTCCTCCATTACATCTCCCATTCGCATAAGTATATCTCTCATGTCAACGAGTCCACCGTCGACAATCCGGTATGCATCGCGAACGAGAACGATTATCGATTTAAAGAATTTTATCGCGACTAAATCTATACCTATTTACTTATCGTTGTTTCTCAAAATAGGATAAAAAGCGAGATGATCCTTTTCTCTCGTTTTATTCGCGAGACTGAAAAGGAACGTGGACTTTAATCACTTTTGTTCAACTTCCGTCTTTACGTCAGCTTAACCTTGCTCGACAATTATGGTACTTTGAGGATACTCCAAAGCCGAGGATGGTTATGATGAAGAATAGGAGGACTTTGGAAGTGCAAGAGAGATACGTGGAATCAATCGATATTGCAATATTGCTTCGATGATGGTCCATCTTCCTTTGAGTGTCCCCTCGTCGTGAAGATCCTCGAACGTGCGATTATATTCTATGAATGTATATGTCTATCTATATATGTATGTATGTACGTATGTGTATGTGATTATGTCCGGCCAATTGGGCGTGTAACCATTGAATCAGTTAATGACTATTATCATATATTTAACAATAAGTAGAAATCGATTGGAAAGAAAATGCGAGATATTTAATCTCAATCGCTTTAATTTCTTATTAGACGGCTAATAAGATTGTAATTTATTTTACCATGCAATAATAAAAATAGTTAGAATGTCGTTCTCTCTCTCTCTCTCTCTCTCTCTCTCTCTCTCTCTCTGCTTTTCTCTCGAAGTAGAAAAAGAAGGAGGGAGAGGTCAAGGTAGACATTATTTCAAGGCAACGCGTAAGCGAGCAATGACGCGAGGAGAAAGACGAAGCTCGCTTACAGGTGAGAGAAAAAGAAAAGGAGACGGAGAGAAATACGAAAGAGAGAGAGCCGGGACTCCTCTCGGTCGGGGCTCCTTTTGTTTTTCTACCTGTGGCTCGAGATGTATTTGGTAGCCGATTCGTCCATATAAAGCGACAAATGTCCTTTTACGGTTGGGATCGGTGGTATCGAGGTACCACGGCGTCCTTTACTGACTTCGGGATCTTATGCCAGAACTTTTCTAGTAACAATCTTTGTTCCATGCGACTTGTCTTTGATTAAAATCCTTAATGATCATTTAGCAGTAGCTCTCGATTACGAGAAAACTCTCGCCAACTTGTTTTCCTCTTTTTTGCTCTCTTTCTCTCTTTCTCTCCTTCTCTTTTTCCCCCTCATCTTCGTTCGATTCGTTCGATAGCGAACGATCTCTCTCGTTCTTCTTCGCCATTTCTTCAGTAAATTTCATTTCAGTTGTCGCCTTCCACGACGATTTCGTCGATCCGTCAGAAAAGCCTGAGAAAGTCTCGAATTGCTTCGCTCGCGTTAAATTAAATTAGAGTTTTCTCAGCGATGTATCTCAACGTAGTAGACGTTCGTTCGTTCTTAAGTCGGAAAAAGATTCGGTGCCTTTCCAAACAGCTTGAACGTGATCTTTGCGCCCTTGCGTTTTAACGATCGCTACGAACGTGGAATTTTGTTTGTCTGCGTCCCTGCACAATGTTTGTAGCATCAATGCGACACGTCGGAGTTCTGTTACGACGACAACGAAAGGAGATCGCGCCAAGGAGGTAAGCCCTTGTAGAGACAGCCGGTCCAATTGTCCGTCTTTCCTTCTCTCCTACCCTCCGGCAGTTTCCATCTCTGTCTCCTTCTCTATCTTTTTCTCTCTGTCTCTCTATCTCTGTTTCTCCCTCTCTCTCTCTCTTTCTCTCTCTCTCTCTCTCTTTCTCTTTTCTACTTCCAACCAAGAGACATCGCATTGCTCTTACCCGAACGCGCACGCATATAGCTCGCCGCATGTAGGAACGTTATTCCGTGCAGCTGCCACCTGCAATGCGTACGACACTTTAACCGTTCCTGCTACTCCCGATACGTCTATCTATGGCGGTATCGATATCCGTACCGATCTCACGGGTCAGCTTCGTTTTCTAGGAACAACGAGCTACTCTTTTTATCCTTCTTGGAAATCAAGCCAATCTATATTGACTGCATTCTGACTCGTACAATTCGTTATTCGAAAATATGAAAATATTCTATAATATACGATATAAAAATACGTAATTCGATCGTTTCGTAACTTTAAGTAATTAACGTTGCTCATGGGAACAAAATGAAACTTGACGATGGAAACAATGCTAGTATGGTTAAATAACGATGAAACCATCCGTGGAAAAATATTTTTATGGAAATTCGAGGAAAATGAACGAAGCAAAGTTTTGTCATATGTTTCGCAAACTGACAAAGGCTCTTCCCGACGGAAACACGAAGCGTGGCCCATCGTAATATCGCGCATATATGCGTACGGGAATGTCTACAGAGACAAGGCGATGCTAATGCGGAATGCAATGTTCGTTTTCCTTTTTACACGCGCAATATACTTTCCGCATGATGGATGTTGCTCTTTTATAAAACCGTAGAATAACATCAGCAGTCGTGAACTATCGATCGCCAGAAACCTGTTGTCGATTTTTAGTTGGCCGAGTAGGATATATATATATATATATATATATATATATATATATATATATACAAAAGGAAAAATAAATCTTTCTCTAGGGAAAAAAGACCGCTGGAACGAAACCACAAAAATTGAATCGTTCATCGAACAGGAAGGACTATCAAAAATTGATATTAATGCGGGACACGAACGTATGAACGGGAACGATTTGTTCCAGTAGAAAAAAGGTGCTTGCTAAAAAATCTCTTAATTGGAATATAATCTGATTCACAGATTTACATCGTCCTATATATAATACAAATTTTAATGGCGTTTCCCATTTATCTGATTCCTAATCCCTTCAATAGGAATTTATCGTTATAATCGTTTCTCCTTTGTTATCGAACTAAAGAAAAAAAAAAAAAAAAAAGAAAAAAAAAATAAGAGGACGACGTGGAAGGCGTAATTAGACTCCATGTAATAAAGAATATGAAATAGCATTCGTTAGAGAGCATTGAAGGAATAAAAGATCTCTAGGACTCTTTCGAGTGGTACTCTCGAGTATAGATGCATTTCTCTCAGTAGAAAATTAAACGTTTAAGGAGGAGAATTTCAGTTGGTTCCCCTAACCAACTTCCGGTGCAAATTCGCAAAGTCGTATTCGCCGGCTAGAACGCTAGACGATTCTTCGGGCGTTCTCGAAAAAGAATAGGAGACGCGCCATTCGACGTGATCTTCGCCGTTAGAAGAGAGGAGGCGGCGCAACCGGAATGCCGATGAAATCCACGATCTTTCGGAAGGCGGCAACGAAGAAGAAGAAGAAGAAGAAGAAGAAGAAGAAGAAGAAGACGACGACGGGTAGGATACATCCAAGCGGAGTTATTCGTTTATCTATTCCTCCTGCGTTCGCTTCCAATCCCTTAAAACGCAGTCGAGAGTTCGAAGCGTCGATTCTCTCTTTTTCTCTTTCTCTCTCTTTCTCTCTATCTTTCTCCTATCTCTATTTCTTTCTCTCTCTCTCTCTCTCTCTCTCTCTCTCTCTCTCTTTCTCTCTTTCTCTCTCTCTCTCTCTTTCTCTCTCTCTCTCTCCCGTTTCTTTTCTCTTACTTCTGAAGCTCCGAATTCTCACGTTCTTCGCTTCCTTAGGATTCTTCCACGAATCGTGTGGAACGCCGATTTGCCGGGGAAGAATTTTCATCGCGGCGCACCTGCGACGTACGAATCTTGGTAGAGGCGCAACGAGGAAAGAAAATTGGGAGGAATAATAGAAGGAAAAAAGGATAGGTAAAAGAAGGGATAGGTTTGAACGAAGAAAGGTAGAAAAGAAAGATAGGAAGAAAGGAAAGGGGGAAAAGAAAGTAAGTAAAGAAAGAAGTAAGGAAGGAAGAAAGAAAGGAAGGAAGGAAGGAAGGAAGGAAGGAAGGAAGGAAGCGGCACGACTACGTTCGGCCGACAACCCAACGCCGAGTATCCAGAAGTGGAAGTTTGCAAATTCAATTTCTCGCTTCCGCGAAGCGCCGCATATTTCGCCGCTTCTCGAAGCACGCGGAGCGTGAAAAGCTGCTAAAGCGCTAAGGATTTCTTCGTCTAGGTGAGTCCTTTCGACGTCCTTTCGACGTTCTTTCGCCGCCTTTCGCGGTACATCGAATTTCCTTCTTAAAAATGCTCCTCGTTGAAAACTTTCCGCAAAGAGGAAAACGCGCGGGAATCCTCTTACTCTCTCTTTCTCTCTCTCTCTCTCTCTCTCTCTCTCTCGCGCTTTTTCATTTTCTCTTTCTTTCCTTTTCTTTATATCATTTATTTTTTTCTTTTCTTTTTTTCTCTCTTTTATTTTCTTGCATTTCGTTCGTCTCGCTCGGTGAATCTTTTTAGAAGTTAAGAGTCGATTAGCGTAAGTCGATAGTGGAAACGTCGTTTGCTAAAGCGAAATACAACAGAGAGAAAGAGAGAAAGAGAGAGAGAGAGAGAGAGAGAGAGAGAGAGAAAACAGAAAGGACAAGAGGGGTAGGAATGAAATAATAATGGGGGAAGAATGTGTACGAAATAAACTATGTGGGAGCGGCTCACGAATCGATGCCGAATTGCGACACGTACCCACTGATGCGCAGAACTAATTTCACACTTCATTGTAACCGTCGTTATTGTTCCTGTTGGCCCCAAGTATTCGTTGCATTCATTGTGACAAGCCTTTGCGACGAAAGAGATCGTTCTGTTAACATAGTAGATATAATAAACAACGAACGGTATACTACCCAGTATAATTAGAATAAAAATGAAAATGAATGATAGCAATCGTTTGAAAACTTTGACGACGAAGGATTGACGTTTCCTTAGTTAAAAGACCTCTCGGAATATGAAGAACGAGCTTATGAAATAAATGATGCAACTCATTCAGTTTCGAATTCATCCTAAAATTCAACGATAGTTAATAACGTTTTTGCTATTACGTGAGGTTAATAAATTTTCTTTTCCCTTTAGTTTATGATTTATCTCTTTTCAACTTCTACCAGGACGTTTCTTCTTTCTCTCCTTAACGATAAACGATTTTTCATCGTGACTGTTCGCCGTACTCCGAAGTTTCTGGGACGTCGGATTAAGACTACTTTCTTTGCCCTATCTCGCGCGTACAACTAACTAAAGGAGGAAATTAAAAGAATGATTTTCAAGAAAGTTCTCCGTTAACAAACCGAGCATACCCTACCCTGCCCTGCCCTGCTATGCCCTATCCTATCCTATGCTACGCGTTTCTACTTTTAGTTATCTTCTATACTTGGCCTTATGGAACGTCGCGAGATAAAATTTGTTAAGGTACGAGAGAAACGTTCGAAGTAGAAACTTAATCAAAAGAAAAAACAATCGGACGGGTTATTTAAACGTTTTACTTTCTAAAGAGCAAAACAGAGATAGATAGACGGAGAGAGAGAGAGAGAGAGAGAGAGAGAGAGAGAAATGGAAGAGTATGTTGGTACGATTCGTGAGATAAAGTTTCTGAACGCTTCGAAATTCTCTCCTTTCTCTACGTGGGCAAGCCAGTTCGAAAGTTGGTTCTCTTTCACGTGGACGTAGTTACCTATAAGAAAGTACCGTATGCCGAGCAACGTCTCAGTTCCGAAACCCCAATTCCGATATCAACGAACTTCCAAATAATTTCCTTCTTGGCCTCTTCCGCTCGAGACGCCGGCAAATAGCGAAACAAACTTCCGGTCCTGACTCGAGAAAGTTCATCCCGAATTGCTCGATAAGAGCCGCCTACCCCTCGTTTCCTTCCTACCTACCTTCTCTCTCTTTCTTTCTCTCTTTCTCTCTCTTTCCTACTGCTCTCCGCCTATCTCCTTCTCTCTCTCTCTCTCTCTCTCTCTCTCACGGTCTCTCTGTCTCCTTCTTTCTCTCAGGAACAACGAGTTATCTAGCTCACAATGGCAACCGATCAGCCCCTTCTGTTTTTCCACGCTCCATTTTCCCTTTCTTCTTCCTCCGTGGTTTCGAATCTATACTATAGATCTTTACCAAGAAACCATCTTTACCAACTATTTCCTCATTTCTAGATCGTAGTTTAGAATCCATGGGTTTTTCCGAATCATTGACAATCATTTCGAAAATAATAGCTACCTAAGTAAAGTAGTACCTAATATTGTCGTTGATTTATGCTCAAACGAAAAAGATTAAACGTCGTCGTTATTTTTTGTTTTCTTTCTTTTTTCCTCTCTAAAAAAAAAAAAAAAAGAAACGATGATTCGTCAAATTTTCTAAAATAAACACGGTGTATTTAATTTCACTTAATGAAAAAATTTCATTTTCATTTCGAATAAAAATACTTTGTATTATGAAGTATTGTATTTGAGAAAAGAAATTTTTTTATCTATGGCAATTGATATTAAAATGCATTGTAATAATTATGACGAGACAACGTTGTTTATTTTCATAAGTCGAAACGACGTCTATGTGAATGCAAAGTCTAAAGTTATGATGAAATGAAGTTAGGTTAAGGAAGACGGTAGGAAAAATAGAAAAAAAAGAAGAAAAAAAAAGAAAGAAAGAACGAAATAAAAAAGAAAGGAAAAATTGTTCTCCTATCGACGTCGAAATTTCAACGATTAATCGCGAAGATGTTAGAAGCGGTAAAAGTATTAAACTCGAAAGTGCTAGCGTGGTAGACGGTGGCAATTTAACGTTTAAGTTTGCACAAGGAAAGCACGGCGAAGCGCGAAGTTGCACCATGAAAGACGCTTCCCTTCGGAAAATACCTATACGAGGCTTATCGCGAGTTTTAAAGCTCGCTCGAAGATTCGAGCGAGTATCGAGACTGGCACGTCGATATTGGCGTTAGTGAATGGTTACATGCTTGGAAAAAGGAAGCCAATGATTTCGTTCTTCTACGAGAAACTTAAAGAACGTGCTTCGATGTCATCTCTCTTTTTCTGTGCTTCAATACATTTCTCTCTCTCTCTCTCTCTTTCTCTCTAAATTCCAACTCGATCATCCCTCGATCTGTACACAATTTCCACAATATCCGTTTCACGACTCCGTAAAGAAACGTCGTCTTTTCCAATAAGGACAAATCTCGTGAGTTTATTTCTTATATATATATATATATATATATATATATATATATATATATATATAAAATATAATAAAAGAGCTTTTTCTCTCTGATCGTGTAAGAATTTACGCGACGATCTAATGTTCGATGAAAGAACATCGATCCGATTTCGAGTAAAATCCCAAAGTAAACAAGAAAATTTAAGATTAATGTCGAGAGAGAGAGAGAGAGAGTGAGAGAGAGAGAGAGTGAAAGGTAGAGAAGGAAATAGGTAGAGTAGCAGCTCGACAAAATGTAGTCTCAAGTTTCGTCTGTAGCAGGACAAAAGTAATTAAACCCAAGAGAGTGCTCGATAATTTAACGCACGTTTCACGCCGTGTTCGTAAGCACTAAGACCGCACTTCCCTCAGGACGAGTGGCATGTATTAATGCTGGATAAAAGCGAAAAGAGCCTTGCGAACAGCAATAGTAACAATAACAACAACAGCAGCAGCAGCAACAGTAATAGCAATAGCAGCAGCACCAGCAGCAGAACAACAATAACAACAACAATAACAACAACAACAACAACAACAACAACAACCACATCAACATCAACAGCAGCAACAGCTGCTTGAGGAAAAGAGGAATGGGATATTTGCATGGTAGATGAAATAAGGAAGAAATGAGATGGAGGAAGGATGCCACGAAACAGACGTGAAAGGACGATTTTGTAGCTTTGTCGTTGTCGGTATTATTACTGTTAACGCTATGAAGTAAAGGTGAATACGTGGATGCATCTCGAAAGGGAAACGTGGCCCATGACGAAAATGCAAAGTGAACGAGAACACGTAGAGCGTGCCTTTTGAATGGCACGGTGGTGAAACACTTGGGGAGTGCTGGTTGTTCGTCGCGTCACAAGAGAAGGGAGGAAGAGAAGATACGGAAAGTCGTTAATTTTTTATAAGGTCCTATGGTCGAGAGAGGGAGACGACGACGACGACGACGACGACGACGACGACGACGACGACGATGATGACGAGAACGACAACGACAACGACGACAACGACGACGACGATCAAGAGGAAGAGGAGGAGCAAAAGGAGGCGGAGGAGGAACGATAAAACGAACTCTCCTGATTCTAGCCAGCTATTCTGCTGGTCATTATTGTTGGGTTATAATTATTATCACCGACGACGCCGGCGACAACGACAACGACAACGACAATGACAACGACAACGACGACGACGACGAAGAAGATGACGCCA